>NW_027478196.1:87500-97500 GCF_051020975.1 Osmia lignaria lignaria | reverse complement strand
AGACTATCTTATTGCGAAAGTCAAAATCGCACGCTCTCACGGCGATTTGCCCCCGTATACGCCTGGGCGCAAGCCCGTGCGTCGCCGACCTAGCGGCCTGCCGATCGGTATTTAGAGGGAGGCACTTTGAAAGCAACACGCCGTTGGAACTTTGAAAAATTTCGATGCGTCGCCAAAGTTCGTACTTTTCGATAAAATCTTCGTCCTATGATACATTTCGATCAAGAACTACATTGATCGTCATGAAACTGTTTTTTTTTTTGGGAGACGTGTACGCTCCTTTTCATAAAGGAGACTATCTTATTGCGAAAGTCAAAATCGCACGCTCTCACGGCGATTTGCCCCCGTATACGCCTGGGCGTAAGCCCGTGCGTCGCCGACCTAGCGGCCTGCCGATCGGTATTTAGAGGGAGGCACTTTGAAAGCAACACGCCGTTGGAACTTTGAAAAATTTCGATGCGTCGCCAAAGTTCGTACTTTTCGATAAAATCTTCGTCCTATGATACATTTCGATCAAGAACTACATTGATCGTCATGAAACTGTTTTTTTTTTTGGGAGACGTGTACGCTCCTTTTCATAAAGGAGACTATCTTATTGCGAAAGTCAAAATCGCACGCTCTCACGGCGATTTGCCCCCGTATACGCCTGGGCGTAAGCCCGTGCGTCGCCGACCTAGCGGCCTGCCGATCGGTATTTAGAGGGAGGCACTTTGAAAGCAACACGCCGTTGGAACTTTGAAAAATTTCGATGCGTCGCCAAAGTTCGTACTTTTCGATAAAATCTTCGTCCTATGATACATTTCGATCAAGAACTACATTGATCGTCATGAAACTGTTTTTTTTTTTGGGAGACGTGTACGCTCCTTTTCATAAAGGAGACTATCTTATTGCGAAAGTCAAAATCGCACGCTCTCACGGCGATTTGCCCCCGTATACGCCTGGGCGTAAGCCCGTGCGTCGCCGACCTAGCGGCCTGCCGATCGGTATTTAGAGGGAGGCACTTTGAAAGCAACACGCCGTTGGAACTTTGAAAAATTTCGATGCGTCGCCAAAGTTCGTACTTTTCGATAAAATCTTCGTCCTATGATACATTTCGATCAAGAACTACATTGATCGTCATGAAACTGTTTTTTTTTTTGGGAGACGTGTACGCTCCTTTTCATAAAGGAGACTATCTTATTGCGAAAGTCAAAATCGCACGCTCTCACGGCGATTTGCCCCCGTATACGCCTGGGCGTAAGCCCGTGCGTCGCCGACCTAGCGGCCTGCCGATCGGTATTTAGAGGGAGGCACTTTGAAAGCAACACGCCGTTGGAACTTTGAAAAATTTCGATGCGTCGCCAAAGTTCGTACTTTTCGATAAAATCTTCGTCCTATGATACATTTCGATCAAGAACTACATTGATCGTCATGAAACTGTTTTTTTTTTTGGGAGACGTGTACGCTCCTTTTCATAAAGGAGACTATCTTATTGCGAAAGTCAAAATCGCACGCTCTCACGGCGATTTGCCCCCGTATACGCCTGGGCGTAAGCCCGTGCGTCGCCGACCTAGCGGCCTGCCGATCGGTATTTAGAGGGAGGCACTTTGAAAGCAACACGCCGTTGGAACTTTGAAAAATTTCGATGCGTCGCCAAAGTTCGTACTTTTCGATAAAATCTTCGTCCTATGATACATTTCGATCAAGAACTACATTGATCGTCATGAAACTGTTTTTTTTTTTGGGAGACGTGTACGCTCCTTTTCATAAAGGAGACTATCTTATTGCGAAAGTCAAAATCGCACGCTCTCACGGCGATTTGCCCCCGTATACGCCTGGGCGTAAGCCCGTGCGTCGCCGACCTAGCGGCCTGCCGATCGGTATTTAGAGGGAGGCACTTTGAAAGCAACACGCCGTTGGAACTTTGAAAAATTTCGATGCGTCGCCAAAGTTCGTACTTTTCGATAAAATCTTCGTCCTATGATACATTTCGATCAAGAACTACATTGATCGTCATGAAACTGTTTTTTTTTTTGGGAGACGTGTACGCTCCTTTTCATAAAGGAGACTATCTTATTGCGAAAGTCAAAATCGCACGCTCTCACGGCGATTTGCCCCCGTATACGCCTGGGCGTAAGCCCGTGCGTCGCCGACCTAGCGGCCTGCCGATCGGTATTTAGAGGGAGGCACTTTGAAAGCAACACGCCGCTGGAACTTTGAAAAATTTCGGGGCAAAGCAATACGCGGCTGGGACTTTGAAATATTTCGGAGCGCACCTAAAGTTCGTTATTTTGGCTAAACGGAGCGAAAATCTGCATTTATACCATCACGGACGTTAGTTTAATAGCGTTTAACGATGGATCCACGGTACAGAATGCAAAAATATGATTGTTAAAATTTTCGACTAATCGGTTCTAAGAGGCGAAGCAATACGCCGCTGGGACTTTGAAATATTTCGGAGCGCACCTAAAGTTCGTTATTTTGGCTAAACGGAGCGAAAATCTGCATTTATACCATCACGGACGTTAGTTTAATAGCGTTTAACGATGGATCCACGGTACAGAATGCAAAAATATGATTGTTAAAATTTTCGACTAATCGGTTCTAAGAGGCGAAGCAATACGCCGCTGGGACTTTGAAATATTTCGGAGCGCACCTAAAGTTCGTTATTTTGGCTAAACGGAGCGAAAATCTGCATTTATACCATCACGGACGCTAGTTTAATAGCGTTTAACGATCGATCCACGGTACAGAATGCAAAAATATGATTGTTAAAATTTTCGACTAATCGGTTCTAAGAGGCGAAGCAATACGCCGCTGGGACTTTGAAATATTTCGGAGCGCACCTAAAGTTCGTTATTTTGGCTAAACGGAGCGAAAATCTGCATTTATACCATCACGGACGTTAGTTTAATAGCGTTTAACGATCGATCCACGGTACAGAATGCAAAAATATGATTGTTAAAATTTTCGACTAATCGGTTCTAAGAGGCGAAGCAATACGCCGCTGGGACTTTGAAATATTTCGGAGCGCACCTAAAGTTCGTTATTTTGGCTAAACGGAGCGAAAATCTGCATTTATACCATCTCGGACGTTAGTTTAATAGCGTTTAACTATGGATCCACGGTACAGAATGCAAAAATATGATTGTTAAAATTTTCGACTAATCGGTTCTAAGAGGCGAAGCAATACGCCGCTGGGACTTTGAAATATTTCGGAGCGCACCTAAAGTTCGTTATTTTGGCTAAACGGAGCGAAAATCTGCATTTATACCATCACGGACGTTAGTTTAATAGCGTTTAACGATCGATCCACGGTACAGAATGCAAAAATATGATTGTTAAAATTTTCGACTAATCGGTTCTAAGAGGCGAAGCAATACGCCGCTGGGACTTTGAAATATTTCGGAGCGCACCTAAAGTTCGTTATTTTGGCTAAACGGAGCGAAAATCTGCATTTATACCATCACGGACGTTAGTTTAATAGCGTTTAACGATCGATCCACGGTACAGAATGCAAAAATATGATTGTTAAAATTTTCGACTAATCGGTTCTAAGAGGCGAAGCAATACGCCGCTGGGACTTTGAAATATTTCGGAGCGCACCTAAAGTTCGTTATTTTGGCTAAACGGAGCGAAAATCTGCATTTATACCATCACGGACGTTAGTTTAATAGCGTTTAACGATGGATCCACGGTACAGAATGCAAAAATATGATTGTTAAAATTTTCGACTAATCGGTTCTAAGAGGCGAAGCAATACGCCGCTGGGACTTTGAAATATTTCGGAGCGCACCTAAAGTTCGTTATTTTGGCTAAACGGAGCGAAAATCTGCATTTATACCATCACGGACGCTAGTTTAATAGCGTTTAACGATCGATCCACGGTACAGAATGCAAAAATATGATTGTTAAAATTTTCGACTAATCGGTTCTAAGAGGCGAAGCAATACGCCGCTGGGACTTTGAAATATTTCGGACCGCACCTAAAGTTCGTTATTTTGGCTAAACGGAGCGAAAATCTGCATTTATACCATCACGGACGTTAGTTTAATAGCGTTTAACGATCGATCCACGGTACAGAATGCAAAAATATGATTGTTAAAATTTTCGACTAATCGGTTCTAAGAGGCGAAGCAATACGCCGCTGGGACTTTGAAATATTTCGGAGCGCACCTAAAGTTCGTTATTTTGGCTAAACGGAGCGAAAATCTGCATTTATACCATCACGGACGTTAGTTTAATAGCGTTTAACGATCGATCCACGGTACAGAATGCAAAAATATGATTGTTAAAATTTTCGACTAATCGGTTCTAAGAGGCGAAGCAATACGCCGCTGGGACTTTGAAATATTTCGGAGCGCACCTAAAGTTCGTTATTTTGGCTAAACGGAGCGAAAATCTGCATTTATACCATCACGGACGTTAGTTTAATAGCGTTTAACGATGGATCCACGGTACAGAATGCAAAAATATGATTGTTAAAATTTTCGACTAATCGGTTCTAAGAGGCGAAGCAATACGCCGCTGGGACTTTGAAATATTTCGGAGCGCACCTAAAGTTCGTTATTTTGGCTAAACGGAGCGAAAATCTGCATTTATACCATCACGGACGCTAGTTTAATAGCGTTTAACGATCGATCCACGGTACAGAATGCAAAAATATGATTGTTAAAATTTTCGACTAATCGGTTCTAAGAGGCGAAGCAATACGCCGCTGGGACTTTGAAATATTTCGGAGCGCACCTAAAGTTCGTTATTTTGGCTAAACGGAGCGAAAATCTGCATTTATACCATCACGGACGCTAGTTTAATAGCGTTTAACGATCGATCCACGGTACAGAATGCAAAAATATGATTGTTAAAATTTTCGACTAATCGGTTCTAAGAGGCGAAGCAATACGCCGCTGGGACTTTGAAATATTTCGGAGCGCACCTAAAGTTCGTTATTTTGGCTAAACGGAGCGAAAATCTGCATTTATACCATCACGGACGTTAGTTTAATAGCGTTTAACGATCGATCCACGGTACAGAATGCAAAAATATGATTGTTAAAATTTTCGACTAATCGGTTCTAAGAGGCGAAGCAATACGCCGCTGGGACTTTGAAATATTTCGGAGCGCACCTAAAGTTCGTTATTTTGGCTAAACGGAGCGAAAATCTGCATTTATACCATCTCGGACGTTAGTTTAATAGCGTTTAACTATGGATCCACGGTACAGAATGCAAAAATATGATTGTTAAAATTTTCGACTAATCGGTTCTAAGAGGCGAAGCAATACGCCGCTGGGACTTTGAAATATTTCGGAGCGCACCTAAAGTTCGTTATTTTGGCTAAACGGAGCGAAAATCTGCATTTATACCATCACGGACGTTAGTTTAATAGCGTTTAACGATCGATCCACGGTACAGAATGCAAAAATATGATTGTTAAAATTTTCGACTAATCGGTTCTAAGAGGCGAAGCAATACGCCGCTGGGACTTTGAAATATTTCGGAGCGCACCTAAAGTTCGTTATTTTGGCTAAACGGAGCGAAAATCTGCATTTATACCATCACGGACGTTAGTTTAATAGCGTTTAACGATCGATCCACGGTACAGAATGCAAAAATATGATTGTTAAAATTTTCGACTAATCGGTTCTAAGAGGCGAAGCAATACGCCGCTGGGACTTTGAAATATTTCGGAGCGCACCTAAAGTTCGTTATTTTGGCTAAACGGAGCGAAAATCTGCATTTATACCATCACGGACGTTAGTTTAATAGCGTTTAACGATGGATCCACGGTACAGAATGCAAAAATATGATTGTTAAAATTTTCGACTAATCGGTTCTAAGAGGCGAAGCAATACGCCGCTGGGACTTTGAAATATTTCGGAGCGCACCTAAAGTTCGTTATTTTGGCTAAACGGAGCGAAAATCTGCATTTATACCATCACGGACGCTAGTTTAATAGCGTTTAACGATCGATCCACGGTACAGAATGCAAAAATATGATTGTTAAAATTTTCGACTAATCGGTTCTAAGAGGCGAAGCAATACGCCGCTGGGACTTTGAAATATTTCGGACCGCACCTAAAGTTCGTTATTTTGGCTAAACGGAGCGAAAATCTGCATTTATACCATCACGGACGTTAGTTTAATAGCGTTTAACGATCGATCCACGGTACAGAATGCAAAAATATGATTGTTAAAATTTTCGACTAATCGGTTCTAAGAGGCGAAGCAATACGCCGCTGGGACTTTGAAATATTTCGGAGCGCACCTAAAGTTCGTTATTTTGGCTAAACGGAGCGAAAATCTGCATTTATACCATCACGGACGTTAGTTTAATAGCGTTTAACGATCGATCCACGGTACAGAATGCAAAAATATGATTGTTAAAATTTTCGACTAATCGGTTCTAAGAGGCGAAGCAATACGCCGCTGGGACTTTGAAATATTTCGGAGCGCACCTAAAGTTCGTTATTTTGGCTAAACGGAGCGAAAATCTGCATTTATACCATCACGGACGTTAGTTTAATAGCGTTTAACGATCGATCCACGGTACAGAATGCAAAAATATGATTGTTAAAATTTTCGACTAATCGGTTCTAAGAGGCGAAGCAATACGCCGCTGGGACTTTGAAATATTTCGGAGCGCACCTAAAGTTCGTTATTTTGGCTAAACGGAGCGAAAATCTGCATTTATACCATCACGGACGTTAGTTTAATAGCGTTTAACGATGGATCCACGGTACAGAATGCAAAAATATGATTGTTAAAATTTTCGACTAATCGGTTCTAAGAGGCGAAGCAATACGCCGCTGGGACTTTGAAATATTTCGGAGCGCACCTAAAGTTCGTTATTTTGGCTAAACGGAGCGAAAATCTGCATTTATACCATCACGGACGCTAGTTTAATAGCGTTTAACGATCGATCCACGGTACAGAATGCAAAAATATGATTGTTAAAATTTTCGACTAATCGGTTCTAAGAGGCGAAGCAATACGCCGCTGGGACTTTGAAATATTTCGGACCGCACCTAAAGTTCGTTATTTTGGCTAAACGGAGCGAAAATCTGCATTTATACCATCACGGACGTTAGTTTAATAGCGTTTAACGATCGATCCACGGTACAGAATGCAAAAATATGATTGTTAAAATTTTCGACTAATCGGTTCTAAGAGGCGAAGCAATACGCCGCTGGGACTTTGAAATATTTCGGAGCGCACCTAAAGTTCGTTATTTTGGCTAAACGGAGCGAAAATCTGCATTTATACCATCACGGACGTTAGTTTAATAGCGTTTAACGATCGATCCACGGTACAGAATGCAAAAATATGATTGTTAAAATTTTCGACTAATCGGTTCTAAGAGGCGAAGCAATACGCCGCTGGGACTTTGAAATATTTCGGAGCGCACCTAAAGTTCGTTATTTTGGCTAAACGGAGCGAAAATCTGCATTTATACCATCACGGACGTTAGTTTAATAGCGTTTAACGATGGATCCACGGTACAGAATGCAAAAATATGATTGTTAAAATTTTCGACTAATCGGTTCTAAGAGGCGAAGCAATACGCCGCTGGGACTTTGAAATATTTCGGAGCGCACCTAAAGTTCGTTATTTTGGCTAAACGGAGCGAAAATCTGCATTTATACCATCACGGACGCTAGTTTAATAGCGTTTAACGATCGATCCACGGTACAGAATGCAAAAATATGATTGTTAAAATTTTCGACTAATCGGTTCTAAGAGGCGAAGCAATACGCCGCTGGGACTTTGAAATATTTCGGAGCGCACCTAAAGTTCGTTATTTTGGCTAAACGGAGCGAAAATCTGCATTTATACCATCACGGACGCTAGTTTAATAGCGTTTAACGATCGATCCACGGTACAGAATGCAAAAATATGATTGTTAAAATTTTCGACTAATCGGTTCTAAGAGGCGAAGCAATACGCCGCTGGGACTTTGAAATATTTCGGAGCGCACCTATAGTTCGTTATTTTGGCTAAACGGAGCGAAAATCTGCATTTATACCATCACGGACGTTAGTTTAATAGCGTTTAACGATGGATCCACGGTACAGAATGCAAAAATATGATTGTTAAAATTTTCGACTTATCGGTTCTGGATCACTGAAAAATCAAAAAAAATTATTAATTTTGATTAATTAAATTACATATGTAGTTTTATATTGTTATAGTCTCGTATTTGTTAATGTTTTGTCGTAAGAAAATGCAAAAATATCGTTTTAATGTTTTCGTCTCATCGGTTCTGGATCGCTGAAAAATCAAAAAAAAATATTAATTTTGATTAATTAAATTACAAATGGAGTTTTATATTGCTATAGTCGCTTATTTGTTAATGTTTTACCGTAAGAAAATGCAAAAATATCGTTTTAATATTTTCATCTCATCGGTTCTGGGCGGTTTTAAAATTTTTTAAAATATTAATTAAACCCATGATTTACATGAGAATGTGAATTTATTATGTCCTGCATGTTAATTTATTAATTTTCATGTATAGAACGTTATAAAATGAAAGGATATGTTCGACGATATTTTCAGTCTAAGTTTTACCGTGCCGGCGGGATGGTACGCTCTCACGGCGGTTTGCACAGGCATACGCCTGGGCGTAAGCCCATGCGTCGCCGACCTAGCGGCCGGCCGTTCGGTATTTATAGGAAGGCACTTTCGGTTCGCTCGGACCGGTCGGGAGTAGCGTCGAGCGTGTGGCTCTTTTATGACTTCGGTTGAAAAGCAGTCTACCGCTCCTCGAGAATATACTTTCTCGACTATTCTCGTTCCGGTTTTCCGTTGCGGATTATTATTAATCTCCACACAGCATTACCACGGGTCGGTGTCTAAGACCGAATGGCCCATATGTGGTGAGCCTTGTAATATAAGGCTGGTGACCTGTATGCACTTATAAATGTTGCATACTTGTACAAACTGAGCATCAACTGTCTGTAACCAAAATTTGTTAAAACTGAAAAAGTTATAAGATTGTATAAAATTTTTGAACCAAGAAAGTAGTGTTAGACGAAAATTCGTTCTATCACTTTTAGAAGGGAGACTGTTTGGAAATATTTAAAGTATAAAATACACAAAAGTCCACTGAATTATGAACAAAATTACGTCCCTGAATTTAAGAAAAGTCAAGAGGTGTCAGAAATAAAATCCTCTCTGATACGTTCAGAGAGGAAAATAAGTATGGAGAGAGGAGTAAAAATGAAAGAAGTTTTAAGGCTGGGGAAACTTCTAAAGGAGAGAGATTCCAACATATCTAATATGTACATTTAAAGCAAGTCCAAGGAACTCTCTCCGTTAATGTTTGAAAAGGTGTGTGCAGATGGAGGAGAAATGTATAAAGTACAGAGACGAGGTTGGTGGGCCCGCTCTAATGATAAAGATTATAAAATTTGGTGGCAAAATGACCAGCATGATCACTGTACGCGCTTTCTCGATTTGTATAGCATGCCACTGTCCGCGCTATCTTTTATTATATTGTCCAGCGTGTGTGGTCTACGTGCTTGCACGATGGATGCACGGCGTGAAAGTGATTTTCGTGCTTTATGAGAGGAGGAGGAGAATATTTGGCCTCTATAAGAGGTACAAAATTTATGAAATGTGTGTTACATACAAAAGAGAAATGGCTTAACGTCGATCGGTCTTACAGGGAGGGCCGACGACGAAAATTTAAATTTACAATAATAACTAAGCTCCCTGGTTGATCCTGCCAGTAGTCATATGCTTGTCTCAAAGATTAAGCCATGCATGTCTAAGTACATACCGAATTAAGGTGAAACCGCGAATGGCTCATTAAATCAGTTTTGGTTTCTTAGATCGTACAAAACATTACTTGGATAACTGTGGTAATTCTAGAGCTAATACATGCAAACCAGAATTCCACCCAGAGATGGGAGGAATGCTTTTATTAGATCAAAACCAATCGGTGGCGGACGGCTTGTCCGTTCGTCCATCGTCGGCTTTGGTGACTCTGAATAACTTTGTGCTGATCGTATGGTCATCTAG
>NW_027478196.1:82500-85000 GCF_051020975.1 Osmia lignaria lignaria | reverse complement strand
CCCCACGCTCCTACGCTTTGGTTGTTTCTTTGCCATCCGTGTTGCGATAAAAAGATTTCTCCATTGTCCAAAAAGGACGGATCGAGATTCCTCTTTCGAGAGGGAGAGAGAGGTACTTGCGGGTAACCTGGAATCTACGAAACACGCACCGTGGTAAGATTCGTGCGTCCGCCTGATCGATGTGTGTTGTTTACGGACCGGCTGAGAAGCGACGATAGCGAGTCTTTGAAAAACTATGTGTCCATTAGTTAGACCGATCGTCGCCGGCCGTGTGTCTGTTCGAATCTCGCAACCCACGATTCAGCGACAGGACGCGCGCTCGCATTCCTTGTGTGCGTTCGTACTTTTCAAGGTTTTTAAATGTACTTTACGCCCGACCGTCGAGAGGAGCGTGCCACTGGGCGTTTCTCCGACGGTTTCCGTCCTTGGACGCGATCGTGTCGTCAACGATCGAACAAACAAACAAATACGTTGGCGACGCCCGAATTCGCTCTCCCGCACGCGCCGGGTGGGAGAGTGATGTGGGTATCGAATGTGATGCGTGTTAATAATGAAAATAACACTCTAAAGATCTAAAGAGTTTGAAATACAAAATTTTACGATTACCCTGAACGGTGGATCACTTGGCTCGTGGGTCGATGAAGAACGCAGCTAATTGCGCGTCAACGTGTGAACTGCAGGACACATGAACATCGACATTTCGAACGCACATTGCGGTCCACGGATACAATTCCTGGACCACGCCTGGCTGAGGGTCGTTTTCTTAACAAAAGACTGCTTGCGTTTGCTTCTCGAAAAAAGAGTAATTCATTTCTTTCTAAACATCTCGCCGTCGTTCAACGAAAGTAGAACGTTTCGGAGCGGGATTATCGAACGAAATTGAAAGAATGAATGAACGATAAACAAAGAAAGAGTCGCAACGTACGAGCGATAGTTGGGCAGTTCGTCGGCGTTTGTCGTGGAAACGATGTGACGAAAATCGCAACCGATACACTAAATGCAGGCCGTTAAAGGAGAGAAACAAATTTCGAAATATCTCTTCGAACTAGCGCAAGTGCGTCACGGCGCGCGAGTCGTTCGTTAAAATTTATAAACGACCGCCCGTGAAAGCACCGAGTTCTCGGAAGATAATCTATAAAGATTCTCCATCCTGCTGGAAGTTATCGGATCGGCGCGATTGTTCACTTGTAGAAATCCACGCTCCCGACGTTGCCAGAAACGATATTTACGAAAGGTGTGTCAAAAATAAACGAAAGAAGCTCTCCTATAAATTTAGAAAAAGCAAACGAGTGAAATGTTTGAGATGATAATTTGCTGAAATGCAAGCTCGAATAGCCCCAGGGTTTCGAATGATTCCCCGCGCTTTATACATCTCTCTGTTTACAAACGGTGTATAAATGAAAGATCGCTTCAGATGGGTCGTCGCTGTTTGACGCGCGATGCTGTTCCTTTTTTTTTGTCTGTCTGTGCGTTTAGCTTCGCTAAACAAGTTAAATGGTTAAAAAGCGTCGAAAAAGCGAATACACACGCGACAAGACAAATCTAACGAGTAAAGGAACGCTCCGCTCCAAGATAAAAATGGTTGTTTACAATCAATACAGCGTTTCGGTACCCCTGATCGTAGTCTGAAACTGTGTAACAAAAGAGAGGAAAGCGAATGGTGAAGGAACTTCGAAGCCTCCGTGGCGTGGCTAGAACTTGTGATAAAAGTATGTTTGCAGCAATTATGCATGCTCCCGTTAAAACAGCATTTCAATGTCTCGCATGGCTTAAAGCTCTAGGAGGCTTCAACATTTAGAATACATACGGACTACTTCGTTTGTTAAAGATAAGCGAAGACCGCGCGACCATCGCTCGGTCGTCCAGTCCTCGAAAGTTTTGTTGCGTTCCAAAGAAGAGACAAATGGGGTTTACCCTTGCGCTAAGGGGAGAAGAAGAGAAAAGCAGTTGTTAAATCTAAGAGGTGTGTGGAGTACATCGCGTGTTGGTTAAAATTGTTAAATGAAGTATACGCGAAATGTTCTCTCGCTCTTGCTTTTCCTCTTGCTTCCGTGGCGCTCGAAAAGAAGGGATGATAAATAAAGAAACCTATTCGAAATCTCTTGTGGAACAAAAAATAATACGGACGGACGTTAAAATTGAACCGAGACGAAATGGATCGTCTTGCGAGTTGTCTTCGCTTTGAAATTGTTAAAAATTGATAAAAGCAATACGACGAAGCTGCAGTCCGCAAAATGTTTGAAGCAAAAAGGAAATAACACGAAAATTATGGGAACGTCGTGTCTCAACTTTTTTTTCCCTCTTGTGCTCGTTTCATCGAACGATAAATACAAACATTTTGAAACGAGAGAGGAGGAAAAATTGAATATGCGAAAGGTTGATTCACGCACAGTTTCTCTACGTGTTTGCTTTTTTGCTTCTTTTCGTTTATTTTTTTTTTTTTTGCATCGAGCATCATTATTCACCTTTCGATGAAACCAAAGAAATTGACGACCTCAGA
>NW_027478196.1:72500-77500 GCF_051020975.1 Osmia lignaria lignaria | reverse complement strand
GCACGCTCTCACGGCGATTTGCCCCCGTATACGCCTGGGCGTAAGCCCGTGCGTCGCCGACCTAGCGGCCTGCCGATCGGTATTTAGAGGGAGGCACTTTGAAAGCAACACGCCGTTGGAACTTTGAAAAATTTCGATGCGTCGCCAAAGTTCGTACTTTTCGATAAAATCTTCGTCCTATGATACATTTCGATCAAGAACTACATTGATCGTCATGAAACTGTTTTTTTTTTTGGGAGACGTGTACGCTCCTTTTCATAAAGGAGACTATCTTATTGCGAAAGTCAAAATCGCACGCTCTCACGGCGATTTGCCCCCGTATACGCCTGGGCGTAAGCCCGTGCGTCGCCGACCTAGCGGCCTGCCGATCGGTATTTAGAGGGAGGCACTTTGAAAGCAACACGCCGTTGGAACTTTGAAAAATTTCGATGCGTCGCCAAAGTTCGTACTTTTCGATAAAATCTTCGTCCTATGATACATTTCGATCAAGAACTACATTGATCGTCATGAAACTGTTTTTTTTTTTGGGAGACGTGTACGCTCCTTTTCATAAAGGAGACTATCTTATTGCGAAAGTCAAAATCGCACGCTCTCACGGCGATTTGCCCCCGTATACGCCTGGGCGTAAGCCCGTGCGTCGCCGACCTAGCGGCCTGCCGATCGGTATTTAGAGGGAGGCACTTTGAAAGCAACACGCCGTTGGAACTTTGAAAAATTTCGATGCGTCGCCAAAGTTCGTACTTTTCGATAAAATCTTCGTCCTATGATACATTTCGATCAAGAACTACATTGATCGTCATGAAACTGTTTTTTTTTTTGGGAGACGTGTACGCTCCTTTTCATAAAGGAGACTATCTTATTGCGAAAGTCAAAATCGCACGCTCTCACGGCGATTTGCCCCCGTATACGCCTGGGCGTAAGCCCGTGCGTCGCCGACCTAGCGGCCTGCCGATCGGTATTTAGAGGGAGGCACTTTGAAAGCAACACGCCGTTGGAACTTTGAAAAATTTCGATGCGTCGCCAAAGTTCGTACTTTTCGATAAAATCTTCGTCCTATGATACATTTCGATCAAGAACTACATTGATCGTCATGAAACTGTTTTTTTTTTTGGGAGACGTGTACGCTCCTTTTCATAAAGGAGACTATCTTATTGCGAAAGTCAAAATCGCACGCTCTCACGGCGATTTGCCCCCGTATACGCCTGGGCGTAAGCCCGTGCGTCGCCGACCTAGCGGCCTGCCGATCGGTATTTAGAGGGAGGCACTTTGAAAGCAACACGCCGTTGGAACTTTGAAAAATTTCGATGCGTCGCCAAAGTTCGTACTTTTCGATAAAATCTTCGTCCTATGATACATTTCGATCAAGAACTACATTGATCGTCATGAAACTGTTTTTTTTTTTGGGAGACGTGTACGCTCCTTTTCATAAAGGAGACTATCTTATTGCGAAAGTCAAAATCGCACGCTCTCACGGCGATTTGCCCCCGTATACGCCTGGGCGTAAGCCCGTGCGTCGCCGACCTAGCGGCCTGCCGATCGGTATTTAGAGGGAGGCACTTTGAAAGCAACACGCCGTTGGAACTTTGAAAAATTTCGATGCGTCGCCAAAGTTCGTACTTTTCGATAAAATCTTCGTCCTATGATACATTTCGATCAAGAACTACATTGATCGTCATGAAACTGTTTTTTTTTTTGGGAGACGTGTACGCTCCTTTTCATAAAGGAGACTATCTTATTGCGAAAGTCAAAATCGCACGCTCTCACGGCGATTTGCCCCCGTATACGCCTGGGCGTAAGCCCGTGCGTCGCCGACCTAGCGGCCTGCCGATCGGTATTTAGAGGGAGGCACTTTGAAAGCAACACGCCGTTGGAACTTTGAAAAATTTCGATGCGTCGCCAAAGTTCGTACTTTTCGATAAAATCTTCGTCCTATGATACATTTCGATCAAGAACTACATTGATCGTCATGAAACTGTTTTTTTTTTTGGGAGACGTGTACGCTCCTTTTCATAAAGGAGACTATCTTATTGCGAAAGTCAAAATCGCACGCTCTCACGGCGATTTGCCCCCGTATACGCCTGGGCGTAAGCCCGTGCGTCGCCGACCTAGCGGCCTGCCGATCGGTATTTAGAGGGAGGCACTTTGAAAGCAACACGCCGTTGGAACTTTGAAAAATTTCGATGCGTCGCCAAAGTTCGTACTTTTCGATAAAATCTTCGTCCTATGATACATTTCGATCAAGAACTACATTGATCGTCATGAAACTGTTTTTTTTTTTGGGAGACGTGTACGCTCCTTTTCATAAAGGAGACTATCTTATTGCGAAAATCAAAATCGCACGCTCTCACGGCGATTTGCCCCCGTATACGCCTGGGCGTAAGCCCGTGCGTCGCCGACCTAGCGGCCTGCCGATCGGTATTTAGAGGGAGGCACTTTGAAAGCAACACGCCGTTGGAACTTTGAAAAATTTCGATGCGTCGCCAAAGTTCGTACTTTTCGATAAAATCTTCGTCCTATGATACATTTCGATCAAGAACTACATTGATCGTCATGAAACTGTTTTTTTTTTTGGGAGACGTGTACGCTCCTTTTCATAAAGGAGACTATCTTATTGCGAAAGTCAAAATCGCACGCTCTCACGGCGATTTGCCCCCGTATACGCCTGGGCGTAAGCCCGTGCGTCGCCGACCTAGCGGCCTGCCGATCGGTATTTAGAGGGAGGCACTTTGAAAGCAACACGCCGCTGGAACTTTGAAAAATTTCGGGGCAAAGCAATACGCGGCTGGGACTTTGAAATATTTCGGAGCGCACCTAAAGTTCGTTATTTTGGCTAAACGGAGCGAAAATCTGCATTTATACCATCACGGACGTTAGTTTAATAGCGTTTAACGATGGATCCACGGTACAGAATGCAAAAATATGATTGTTAAAATTTTCGACTAATCGGTTCTAAGAGGCGAAGCAATACGCCGCTGGGACTTTGAAATATTTCGGAGCGCACCTAAAGTTCGTTATTTTGGCTAAACGGAGCGAAAATCTGCATTTATACCATCACGGACGTTAGTTTAATAGCGTTTAACGATGGATCCACGGTACAGAATGCAAAAATATGATTGTTAAAATTTTCGACTAATCGGTTCTAAGAGGCGAAGCAATACGCCGCTGGGACTTTGAAATATTTCGGAGCGCACCTAAAGTTCGTTATTTTGGCTAAACGGAGCGAAAATCTGCATTTATACCATCACGGACGCTAGTTTAATAGCGTTTAACGATCGATCCACGGTACAGAATGCAAAAATATGATTGTTAAAATTTTCGACTAATCGGTTCTAAGAGGCGAAGCAATACGCCGCTGGGACTTTGAAATATTTCGGAGCGCACCTAAAGTTCGTTATTTTGGCTAAACGGAGCGAAAATCTGCATTTATACCATCACGGACGTTAGTTTAATAGCGTTTAACGATCGATCCACGGTACAGAATGCAAAAATATGATTGTTAAAATTTTCGACTAATCGGTTCTAAGAGGCGAAGCAATACGCCGCTGGGACTTTGAAATATTTCGGAGCGCACCTAAAGTTCGTTATTTTGGCTAAACGGAGCGAAAATCTGCATTTATACCATCTCGGACGTTAGTTTAATAGCGTTTAACTATGGATCCACGGTACAGAATGCAAAAATATGATTGTTAAAATTTTCGACTAATCGGTTCTAAGAGGCGAAGCAATACGCCGCTGGGACTTTGAAATATTTCGGAGCGCACCTAAAGTTCGTTATTTTGGCTAAACGGAGCGAAAATCTGCATTTATACCATCACGGACGTTAGTTTAATAGCGTTTAACGATCGATCCACGGTACAGAATGCAAAAATATGATTGTTAAAATTTTCGACTAATCGGTTCTAAGAGGCGAAGCAATACGCCGCTGGGACTTTGAAATATTTCGGAGCGCACCTAAAGTTCGTTATTTTGGCTAAACGGAGCGAAAATCTGCATTTATACCATCACGGACGTTAGTTTAATAGCGTTTAACGATCGATCCACGGTACAGAATGCAAAAATATGATTGTTAAAATTTTCGACTAATCGGTTCTAAGAGGCGAAGCAATACGCCGCTGGGACTTTGAAATATTTCGGAGCGCACCTAAAGTTCGTTATTTTGGCTAAACGGAGCGAAAATCTGCATTTATACCATCACGGACGTTAGTTTAATAGCGTTTAACGATGGATCCACGGTACAGAATGCAAAAATATGATTGTTAAAATTTTCGACTAATCGGTTCTAAGAGGCGAAGCAATACGCCGCTGGGACTTTGAAATATTTCGGAGCGCACCTAAAGTTCGTTATTTTGGCTAAACGGAGCGAAAATCTGCATTTATACCATCACGGACGCTAGTTTAATAGCGTTTAACGATCGATCCACGGTACAGAATGCAAAAATATGATTGTTAAAATTTTCGACTAATCGGTTCTAAGAGGCGAAGCAATACGCCGCTGGGACTTTGAAATATTTCGGACCGCACCTAAAGTTCGTTATTTTGGCTAAACGGAGCGAAAATCTGCATTTATACCATCACGGACGTTAGTTTAATAGCGTTTAACGATCGATCCACGGTACAGAATGCAAAAATATGATTGTTAAAATTTTCGACTAATCGGTTCTAAGAGGCGAAGCAATACGCCGCTGGGACTTTGAAATATTTCGGAGCGCACCTAAAGTTCGTTATTTTGGCTAAACGGAGCGAAAATCTGCATTTATACCATCACGGACGTTAGTTTAATAGCGTTTAACGATCGATCCACGGTACAGAATGCAAAAATATGATTGTTAAAATTTTCGACTTATCGGTTCTGGATCACTGAAAAATCAAAAAAAATTATTAATTTTGATTAATTAAATTACATATGTAGTTTTATATTGTTATAGTCTCGTATTTGTTAATGTTTTGTCGTAAGAAAATGCAAAAATATCGTTTTAATGTTTTCGTCTCATCGGTTCTGG
>NW_027478196.1:65000-67500 GCF_051020975.1 Osmia lignaria lignaria | reverse complement strand
CTGGCTGAGGGTCGTTTTCTTAACAAAAGACTGCTTGCGTTTGCTTCTCGAAAAAAGAGTAATTCATTTCTTTCTAAACATCTCGCCGTCGTTCAACGAAAGTAGAACGTTTCGGAGCGGGATTATCGAACGAAATTGAAAGAATGAATGAACGATAAACAAAGAAAGAGTCGCAACGTACGAGCGATAGTTGGGCAGTTCGTCGGCGTTTGTCGTGGAAACGATGTGACGAAAATCGCAACCGATACACTAAATGCAGGCCGTTAAAGGAGAGAAACAAATTTCGAAATATCTCTTCGAACTAGCGCAAGTGCGTCACGGCGCGCGAGTCGTTCGTTAAAATTTATAAACGACCGCCCGTGAAAGCACCGAGTTCTCGGAAGATAATCTATAAAGATTCTCCATCCTGCTGGAAGTTATCGGATCGGCGCGATTGTTCACTTGTAGAAATCCACGCTCCCGACGTTGCCAGAAACGATATTTACGAAAGGTGTGTCAAAAATAAACGAAAGAAGCTCTCCTATAAATTTAGAAAAAGCAAACGAGTGAAATGTTTGAGATGATAATTTGCTGAAATGCAAGCTCGAATAGCCCCAGGGTTTCGAATGATTCCCCGCGCTTTATACATCTCTCTGTTTACAAACGGTGTATAAATGAAAGATCGCTTCAGATGGGTCGTCGCTGTTTGACGCGCGATGCTGTTCCTTTTTTTTTGTCTGTCTGTGCGTTTAGCTTCGCTAAACAAGTTAAATGGTTAAAAAGCGTCGAAAAAGCGAATACACACGCGACAAGACAAATCTAACGAGTAAAGGAACGCTCCGCTCCAAGATAAAAATGGTTGTTTACAATCAATACAGCGTTTCGGTACCCCTGATCGTAGTCTGAAACTGTGTAACAAAAGAGAGGAAAGCGAATGGTGAAGGAACTTCGAAGCCTCCGTGGCGTGGCTAGAACTTGTGATAAAAGTATGTTTGCAGCAATTATGCATGCTCCCGTTAAAACAGCATTTCAATGTCTCGCATGGCTTAAAGCTCTAGGAGGCTTCAACATTTAGAATACATACGGACTACTTCGTTTGTTAAAGATAAGCGAAGACCGCGCGACCATCGCTCGGTCGTCCAGTCCTCGAAAGTTTTGTTGCGTTCCAAAGAAGAGACAAATGGGGTTTACCCTTGCGCTAAGGGGAGAAGAAGAGAAAAGCAGTTGTTAAATCTAAGAGGTGTGTGGAGTACATCGCGTGTTGGTTAAAATTGTTAAATGAAGTATACGCGAAATGTTCTCTCGCTCTTGCTTTTCCTCTTGCTTCCGTGGCGCTCGAAAAGAAGGGATGATAAATAAAGAAACCTATTCGAAATCTCTTGTGGAACAAAAAATAATACGGACGGACGTTAAAATTGAACCGAGACGAAATGGATCGTCTTGCGAGTTGTCTTCGCTTTGAAATTGTTAAAAATTGATAAAAGCAATACGACGAAGCTGCAGTCCGCAAAATGTTTGAAGCAAAAAGGAAATAACACGAAAATTATGGGAACGTCGTGTCTCAACTTTTTTTTCCCTCTTGTGCTCGTTTCATCGAACGATAAATACAAACATTTTGAAACGAGAGAGGAGGAAAAATTGAATATGCGAAAGGTTGATTCACGCACAGTTTCTCTACGTGTTTGCTTTTTTGCTTCTTTTCGTTTATTTTTTTTTTTTTTGCATCGAGCATCATTATTCACCTTTCGATGAAACCAAAGAAATTGACGACCTCAGAGTAGGCGAGATTACCCGCTGAATTTAAGCATATTATTAAGCGGAGGAAAAGAAACTAACTAGGATTTCCTTAGTAGCGGCGAGCGAACAGGAATGAGCCCAGCACTGAATCCCGCGGTACCGCCGCTGGGAAATGTAGTGTTCAGGAGGATCCGTTTATCCCGAGACATCGAATTGCGTCCAAGTCCATCTTGAATGGGGCCATTTACCCATAGAGGGTGCCAGGCCCGTAGTGACCGGTACGCGTTTCGGGAGGATCTCTCCTTAGAGTCGGGTTGCTTGAGAGTGCAGCCCTAAGTGGGTGGTAAACTCCATCTAAGGCTAAATACGACCACGAGACCGATAGCGAACAAGTACCGTGAGGGAAAGTTGAAAAGAACTTTGAAGAGAGAGTTCAAGAGTACGTGAAACCGTTCAGGGGTAAACCTGAGAAACCCAAAAGATCGAATGGGGAGATTCATCGTCAACAACGCTGGCTCCCGTTGGTGCGCGATGCCCCGGATGGACCTTCGGGTTCCATTAGCGAGGGCACACCACCTTCGGCGAATGTTCCGGCGAGGTAGTCGTGCACTTCTCCCCTAGTAGAACGTCGCGACCCGTTGCGTGTCGGTCTACGGTCCGAGGCGGAGCCTGTCCGTCACCTTAACGGTGTTCGTGACAGACCCTCGGTTGCCTGGCCGACTGCGCGACGGTACTCAGACGGTATCAGGCCGCAACCAATCCATTTTCGAATGTGTGTGCGTCA
>NW_027478196.1:50000-57500 GCF_051020975.1 Osmia lignaria lignaria | reverse complement strand
GAAATATTTCGGAGCGCACCTAAAGTTCGTTATTTTGGCTAAACGGAGCGAAAATCTGCATTTATACCATCACGGACGCTAGTTTAATAGCGTTTAACGATCGATCCACGGTACAGAATGCAAAAATATGATTGTTAAAATTTTCGACTAATCGGTTCTAAGAGGCGAAGCAATACGCCGCTGGGACTTTGAAATATTTCGGAGCGCACCTAAAGTTCGTTATTTTGGCTAAACGGAGCGAAAATCTGCATTTATACCATCACGGACGTTAGTTTAATAGCGTTTAACGATCGATCCACGGTACAGAATGCAAAAATATGATTGTTAAAATTTTCGACTAATCGGTTCTAAGAGGCGAAGCAATACGCCGCTGGGACTTTGAAATATTTCGGAGCGCACCTAAAGTTCGTTATTTTGGCTAAACGGAGCGAAAATCTGCATTTATACCATCTCGGACGTTAGTTTAATAGCGTTTAACTATGGATCCACGGTACAGAATGCAAAAATATGATTGTTAAAATTTTCGACTAATCGGTTCTAAGAGGCGAAGCAATACGCCGCTGGGACTTTGAAATATTTCGGAGCGCACCTAAAGTTCGTTATTTTGGCTAAACGGAGCGAAAATCTGCATTAATACCATCACGGACGTTAGTTTAATAGCGTTTAACGATCGATCCACGGTACAGAATGCAAAAATATGATTGTTAAAATTTTCGACTAATCGGTTCTAAGAGGCGAAGCAATACGCCGCTGGGACTTTGAAATATTTCGGAGCGCACCTAAAGTTCGTTATTTTGGCTAAACGGAGCGAAAATCTGCATTTATACCATCACGGACGTTAGTTTAATAGCGTTTAACGATCGATCCACGGTACAGAATGCAAAAATATGATTGTTAAAATTTTCGACTAATCGGTTCTAAGAGGCGAAGCAATACGCCGCTGGGACTTTGAAATATTTCGGAGCGCACCTAAAGTTCGTTATTTTGGCTAAACGGAGCGAAAATCTGCATTTATACCATCACGGACGTTAGTTTAATAGCGTTTAACGATCGATCCACGGTACAGAATGCAAAAATATGATTGTTAAAATTTTCGACTAATCGGTTCTAAGAGGCGAAGCAATACGCCGCTGGGACTTTGAAATATTTCGGAGCGCACCTAAAGTTCGTTATTTTGGCTAAACGGAGCGAAAATCTGCATTTATACCATCACGGACGTTAGTTTAATAGCGTTTAACGATCGATCCACGGTACAGAATGCAAAAATATGATTGTTAAAATTTTCGACTAATCGGTTCTAAGAGGCGAAGCAATACGCCGCTGGGACTTTGAAATATTTCGGAGCGCACCTAAAGTTCGTTATTTTGGCTAAACGGAGCGAAAATCTGCATTTATACCATCACGGACGTTAGTTTAATAGCGTTTAACGATGGATCCACGGTACAGAATGCAAAAATATGATTGTTAAAATTTTCGACTAATCGGTTCTAAGAGGCGAAGCAATACGCCGCTGGGACTTTGAAATATTTCGGAGCGCACCTAAAGTTCGTTATTTTGGCTAAACGGAGCGAAAATCTGCATTTATACCATCACGGACGCTAGTTTAATAGCGTTTAACGATCGATCCACGGTACAGAATGCAAAAATATGATTGTTAAAATTTTCGACTAATCGGTTCTAAGAGGCGAAGCAATACGCCGCTGGGACTTTGAAATATTTCGGAGCGCACCTAAAGTTCGTTATTTTGGCTAAACGGAGCGAAAATCTGCATTTATACCATCACGGACGTTAGTTTAATAGCGTTTAACGATGGATCCACGGTACAGAATGCAAAAATATGATTGTTAAAATTTTCGACTAATCGGTTCTAAGAGGCGAAGCAATACGCCGCTGGGACTTTGAAATATTTCGGAGCGCACCTAAAGTTCGTTATTTTGGCTAAACGGAGCGAAAATCTGCATTTATACCATCACGGACGCTAGTTTAATAGCGTTTAACGATCGATCCACGGTACAGAATGCAAAAATATGATTGTTAAAATTTTCGACTAATCGGTTCTAAGAGGCGAAGCAATACGCCGCTGGGACTTTGAAATATTTCGGAGCGCACCTAAAGTTCGTTATTTTGGCTAAACGGAGCGAAAATCTGCATTTATACCATCACGGACGTTAGTTTAATAGCGTTTAACGATCGATCCACGGTACAGAATGCAAAAATATGATTGTTAAAATTTTCGACTAATCGGTTCTAAGAGGCGAAGCAATACGCCGCTGGGACTTTGAAATATTTCGGAGCGCACCTAAAGTTCGTTATTTTGGCTAAACGGAGCGAAAATCTGCATTTATACCATCTCGGACGTTAGTTTAATAGCGTTTAACTATGGATCCACGGTACAGAATGCAAAAATATGATTGTTAAAATTTTCGACTAATCGGTTCTAAGAGGCGAAGCAATACGCCGCTGGGACTTTGAAATATTTCGGAGCGCACCTAAAGTTCGTTATTTTGGCTAAACGGAGCGAAAATCTGCATTTATACCATCACGGACGTTAGTTTAATAGCGTTTAACGATCGATCCACGGTACAGAATGCAAAAATATGATTGTTAAAATTTTCGACTAATCGGTTCTAAGAGGCGAAGCAATACGCCGCTGGGACTTTGAAATATTTCGGAGCGCACCTAAAGTTCGTTATTTTGGCTAAACGGAGCGAAAATCTGCATTTATACCATCACGGACGTTAGTTTAATAGCGTTTAACGATCGATCCACGGTACAGAATGCAAAAATATGATTGTTAAAATTTTCGACTAATCGGTTCTAAGAGGCGAAGCAATACGCCGCTGGGACTTTGAAATATTTCGGAGCGCACCTAAAGTTCGTTATTTTGGCTAAACGGAGCGAAAATCTGCATTTATACCATCACGGACGTTAGTTTAATAGCGTTTAACGATGGATCCACGGTACAGAATGCAAAAATATGATTGTTAAAATTTTCGACTAATCGGTTCTAAGAGGCGAAGCAATACGCCGCTGGGACTTTGAAATATTTCGGAGCGCACCTAAAGTTCGTTATTTTGGCTAAACGGAGCGAAAATCTGCATTTATACCATCACGGACGCTAGTTTAATAGCGTTTAACGATCGATCCACGGTACAGAATGCAAAAATATGATTGTTAAAATTTTCGACTAATCGGTTCTAAGAGGCGAAGCAATACGCCGCTGGGACTTTGAAATATTTCGGAGCGCACCTAAAGTTCGTTATTTTGGCTAAACGGAGCGAAAATCTGCATTTATACCATCACGGACGTTAGTTTAATAGCGTTTAACGATCGATCCACGGTACAGAATGCAAAAATATGATTGTTAAAATTTTCGACTAATCGGTTCTAAGAGGCGAAGCAATACGCCGCTGGGACTTTGAAATATTTCGGAGCGCACCTAAAGTTCGTTATTTTGGCTAAACGGAGCGAAAATCTGCATTTATACCATCTCGGACGTTAGTTTAATAGCGTTTAACTATGGATCCACGGTACAGAATGCAAAAATATGATTGTTAAAATTTTCGACTAATCGGTTCTAAGAGGCGAAGCAATACGCCGCTGGGACTTTGAAATATTTCGGAGCGCACCTAAAGTTCGTTATTTTGGCTAAACGGAGCGAAAATCTGCATTTATACCATCACGGACGTTAGTTTAATAGCGTTTAACGATCGATCCACGGTACAGAATGCAAAAATATGATTGTTAAAATTTTCGACTAATCGGTTCTAAGAGGCGAAGCAATACGCCGCTGGGACTTTGAAATATTTCGGAGCGCACCTAAAGTTCGTTATTTTGGCTAAACGGAGCGAAAATCTGCATTTATACCATCACGGACGTTAGTTTAATAGCGTTTAACGATCGATCCACGGTACAGAATGCAAAAATATGATTGTTAAAATTTTCGACTAATCGGTTCTAAGAGGCGAAGCAATACGCCGCTGGGACTTTGAAATATTTCGGAGCGCACCTAAAGTTCGTTATTTTGGCTAAACGGAGCGAAAATCTGCATTTATACCATCACGGACGTTAGTTTAATAGCGTTTAACGATCGATCCACGGTACAGAATGCAAAAATATGATTGTTAAAATTTTCGACTAATCGGTTCTAAGAGGCGAAGCAATACGCCGCTGGGACTTTGAAATATTTCGGAGCGCACCTAAAGTTCGTTATTTTGGCTAAACGGAGCGAAAATCTGCATTTATACCATCACGGACGTTAGTTTAATAGCGTTTAACGATCGATCCACGGTACAGAATGCAAAAATATGATTGTTAAAATTTTCGACTAATCGGTTCTAAGAGGCGAAGCAATACGCCGCTGGGACTTTGAAATATTTCGGAGCGCACCTAAAGTTCGTTATTTTGGCTAAACGGAGCGAAAATCTGCATTTATACCATCACGGACGTTAGTTTAATAGCGTTTAACGATGGATCCACGGTACAGAATGCAAAAATATGATTGTTAAAATTTTCGACTAATCGGTTCTAAGAGGCGAAGCAATACGCCGCTGGGACTTTGAAATATTTCGGAGCGCACCTAAAGTTCGTTATTTTGGCTAAACGGAGCGAAAATCTGCATTTATACCATCACGGACGCTAGTTTAATAGCGTTTAACGATCGATCCACGGTACAGAATGCAAAAATATGATTGTTAAAATTTTCGACTAATCGGTTCTAAGAGGCGAAGCAATACGCCGCTGGGACTTTGAAATATTTCGGAGCGCACCTAAAGTTCGTTATTTTGGCTAAACGGAGCGAAAATCTGCATTTATACCATCACGGACGTTAGTTTAATAGCGTTTAACGATGGATCCACGGTACAGAATGCAAAAATATGATTGTTAAAATTTTCGACTAATCGGTTCTAAGAGGCGAAGCAATACGCCGCTGGGACTTTGAAATATTTCGGAGCGCACCTAAAGTTCGTTATTTTGGCTAAACGGAGCGAAAATCTGCATTTATACCATCACGGACGCTAGTTTAATAGCGTTTAACGATCGATCCACGGTACAGAATGCAAAAATATGATTGTTAAAATTTTCGACTAATCGGTTCTAAGAGGCGAAGCAATACGCCGCTGGGACTTTGAAATATTTCGGAGCGCACCTAAAGTTCGTTATTTTGGCTAAACGGAGCGAAAATCTGCATTTATACCATCACGGACGTTAGTTTAATAGCGTTTAACGATCGATCCACGGTACAGAATGCAAAAATATGATTGTTAAAATTTTCGACTAATCGGTTCTAAGAGGCGAAGCAATACGCCGCTGGGACTTTGAAATATTTCGGAGCGCACCTAAAGTTCGTTATTTTGGCTAAACGGAGCGAAAATCTGCATTTATACCATCTCGGACGTTAGTTTAATAGCGTTTAACTATGGATCCACGGTACAGAATGCAAAAATATGATTGTTAAAATTTTCGACTAATCGGTTCTAAGAGGCGAAGCAATACGCCGCTGGGACTTTGAAATATTTCGGAGCGCACCTAAAGTTCGTTATTTTGGCTAAACGGAGCGAAAATCTGCATTTATACCATCACGGACGTTAGTTTAATAGCGTTTAACGATCGATCCACGGTACAGAATGCAAAAATATGATTGTTAAAATTTTCGACTAATCGGTTCTAAGAGGCGAAGCAATACGCCGCTGGGACTTTGAAATATTTCGGAGCGCACCTAAAGTTCGTTATTTTGGCTAAACGGAGCGAAAATCTGCATTTATACCATCACGGACGTTAGTTTAATAGCGTTTAACGATCGATCCACGGTACAGAATGCAAAAATATGATTGTTAAAATTTTCGACTAATCGGTTCTAAGAGGCGAAGCAATACGCCGCTGGGACTTTGAAATATTTCGGAGCGCACCTAAAGTTCGTTATTTTGGCTAAACGGAGCGAAAATCTGCATTTATACCATCACGGACGTTAGTTTAATAGCGTTTAACGATCGATCCACGGTACAGAATGCAAAAATATGATTGTTAAAATTTTCGACTAATCGGTTCTAAGAGGCGAAGCAATACGCCGCTGGGACTTTGAAATATTTCGGAGCGCACCTAAAGTTCGTTATTTTGGCTAAACGGAGCGAAAATCTGCATTTATACCATCACGGACGTTAGTTTAATAGCGTTTAACGATCGATCCACGGTACAGAATGCAAAAATATGATTGTTAAAATTTTCGACTAATCGGTTCTAAGAGGCGAAGCAATACGCCGCTGGGACTTTGAAATATTTCGGAGCGCACCTAAAGTTCGTTATTTTGGCTAAACGGAGCGAAAATCTGCATTTATACCATCACGGACGCTAGTTTAATAGCGTTTAACGATCGATCCACGGTACAGAATGCAAAAATATGATTGTTAAAATTTTCGACTAATCGGTTCTAAGAGGCGAAGCAATACGCCGCTGGGACTTTGAAATATTTCGGAGCGCACCTAAAGTTCGTTATTTTGGCTAAACGGAGCGAAAATCTGCATTTATACCATCACGGACGTTAGTTTAATAGCGTTTAACGATGGATCCACGGTACAGAATGCAAAAATATGATTGTTAAAATTTTCGACTAATCGGTTCTAAGAGGCGAAGCAATACGCCGCTGGGACTTTGAAATATTTCGGAGCGCACCTAAAGTTCGTTATTTTGGCTAAACGGAGCGAAAATCTGCATTTATACCATCACGGACGCTAGTTTAATAGCGTTTAACGATCGATCCACGGTACAGAATGCAAAAATATGATTGTTAAAATTTTCGACTAATCGGTTCTAAGAGGCGAAGCAATACGCCGCTGGGACTTTGAAATATTTCGGAGCGCACCTAAAGTTCGTTATTTTGGCTAAACGGAGCGAAAATCTGCATTTATACCATCACGGACGCTAGTTTAATAGCGTTTAACGATCGATCCACGGTACAGAATGCAAAAATATGATTGTTAAAATTTTCGACTAATCGGTTCTAAGAGGCGAAGCAATACGCCGCTGGGACTTTGAAATATTTCGGAGCGCACCTATAGTTCGTTATTTTGGCTAAACGGAGCGAAAATCTGCATTTATACCATCACGGACGTTAGTTTAATAGCGTTTAACGATGGATCCACGGTACAGAATGCAAAAATATGATTGTTAAAATTTTCGACTTATCGGTTCTGGATCACTGAAAAATCAAAAAAAATTATTAATTTTGATTAATTAAATTACATATGTAGTTTTATATTGTTATAGTCTCGTATTTGTTAATGTTTTGTCGTAAGAAAATGCAAAAATATCGTTTTAATGTTTTCGTCTCATCGGTTCTGGATCGCTGAAAAATCAAAAAAAAATATTAATTTTGATTAATTAAATTACAAATGGAGTTTTATATTGCTATAGTCGCTTATTTGTTAATGTTTTACCGTAAGAAAATGCAAAAATATCGTTTTAATATTTTCATCTCATCGGTTCTGGGCGGTTTTAAAATTT
>NW_027478196.1:35000-37500 GCF_051020975.1 Osmia lignaria lignaria | reverse complement strand
GAAAAATTTCGGGGCAAAGCAATACGCGGCTGGGACTTTGAAATATTTCGGAGCGCACCTAAAGTTCGTTATTTTGGCTAAACGGAGCGAAAATCTGCATTTATACCATCACGGACGTTAGTTTAATAGCGTTTAACGATGGATCCACGGTACAGAATGCAAAAATATGATTGTTAAAATTTTCGACTAATCGGTTCTAAGAGGCGAAGCAATACGCCGCTGGGACTTTGAAATATTTCGGAGCGCACCTAAAGTTCGTTATTTTGGCTAAACGGAGCGAAAATCTGCATTTATACCATCACGGACGTTAGTTTAATAGCGTTTAACGATGGATCCACGGTACAGAATGCAAAAATATGATTGTTAAAATTTTCGACTAATCGGTTCTAAGAGGCGAAGCAATACGCCGCTGGGACTTTGAAATATTTCGGAGCGCACCTAAAGTTCGTTATTTTGGCTAAACGGAGCGAAAATCTGCATTTATACCATCACGGACGCTAGTTTAATAGCGTTTAACGATCGATCCACGGTACAGAATGCAAAAATATGATTGTTAAAATTTTCGACTAATCGGTTCTAAGAGGCGAAGCAATACGCCGCTGGGACTTTGAAATATTTCGGAGCGCACCTAAAGTTCGTTATTTTGGCTAAACGGAGCGAAAATCTGCATTTATACCATCACGGACGTTAGTTTAATAGCGTTTAACGATCGATCCACGGTACAGAATGCAAAAATATGATTGTTAAAATTTTCGACTAATCGGTTCTAAGAGGCGAAGCAATACGCCGCTGGGACTTTGAAATATTTCGGAGCGCACCTAAAGTTCGTTATTTTGGCTAAACGGAGCGAAAATCTGCATTTATACCATCTCGGACGTTAGTTTAATAGCGTTTAACTATGGATCCACGGTACAGAATGCAAAAATATGATTGTTAAAATTTTCGACTAATCGGTTCTAAGAGGCGAAGCAATACGCCGCTGGGACTTTGAAATATTTCGGAGCGCACCTAAAGTTCGTTATTTTGGCTAAACGGAGCGAAAATCTGCATTTATACCATCACGGACGTTAGTTTAATAGCGTTTAACGATCGATCCACGGTACAGAATGCAAAAATATGATTGTTAAAAT
This sequence comes from Osmia lignaria lignaria, assembly GCF_051020975.1. NCBI lineage: Eukaryota > Metazoa > Arthropoda > Insecta > Hymenoptera > Megachilidae > Osmia > Osmia lignaria. The sequence goes on along the minus strand of NW_027478196.1, from coordinate 36,370 downwards.
TTTCGACTAATCGGTTCTAAGAGGCGAAGCAATACGCCGCTGGGACTTTGAAATATTTCGGAGCGCACCTAAAGTTCGTTATTTTGGCTAAACGGAGCGAAAATCTGCATTTATACCATCACGGACGTTAGTTTAATAGCGTTTAACGATCGATCCACGGTACAGAATGCAAAAATATGATTGTTAAAATTTTCGACTAATCGGTTCTAAGAGGCGAAGCAATACGCCGCTGGGACTTTGAAATATTTCGGAGCGCACCTAAAGTTCGTTATTTTGGCTAAACGGAGCGAAAATCTGCATTTATACCATCACGGACGTTAGTTTAATAGCGTTTAACGATGGATCCACGGTACAGAATGCAAAAATATGATTGTTAAAATTTTCGACTAATCGGTTCTAAGAGGCGAAGCAATACGCCGCTGGGACTTTGAAATATTTCGGAGCGCACCTAAAGTTCGTTATTTTGGCTAAACGGAGCGAAAATCTGCATTTATACCATCACGGACGCTAGTTTAATAGCGTTTAACGATCGATCCACGGTACAGAATGCAAAAATATGATTGTTAAAATTTTCGACTAATCGGTTCTAAGAGGCGAAGCAATACGCCGCTGGGACTTTGAAATATTTCGGACCGCACCTAAAGTTCGTTATTTTGGCTAAACGGAGCGAAAATCTGCATTTATACCATCACGGACGTTAGTTTAATAGCGTTTAACGATCGATCCACGGTACAGAATGCAAAAATATGATTGTTAAAATTTTCGACTAATCGGTTCTAAGAGGCGAAGCAATACGCCGCTGGGACTTTGAAATATTTCGGAGCGCACCTAAAGTTCGTTATTTTGGCTAAACGGAGCGAAAATCTGCATTTATACCATCACGGACGTTAGTTTAATAGCGTTTAACGATCGATCCACGGTACAGAATGCAAAAATATGATTGTTAAAATTTTCGACTAATCGGTTCTAAGAGGCGAAGCAATACGCCGCTGGGACTTTGAAATATTTCGGAGCGCACCTAAAGTTCGTTATTTTGGCTAAACGGAGCGAAAATCTGCATTTATACCATCACGGACGTTAGTTTAATAGCGTTTAACGATGGATCCACGGTACAGAATGCAAAAATATGATTGTTAAAATTTTCGACTAATCGGTTCTAAGAGGCGAAGCAATACGCCGCTGGGACTTTGAAATATTTCGGAGCGCACCTAAAGTTCGTTATTTTGGCTAAACGGAGCGAAAATCTGCATTTATACCATCACGGACGCTAGTTTAATAGCGTTTAACGATCGATCCACGGTACAGAATGCAAAAATATGATTGTTAAAATTTTCGACTAATCGGTTCTAAGAGGCGAAGCAATACGCCGC
>NW_027478196.1:15000-22500 GCF_051020975.1 Osmia lignaria lignaria | reverse complement strand
AGACGTGTACGCTCCTTTTCATAAAGGAGACTATCTTATTGCGAAAGTCAAAATCGCACGCTCTCACGGCGATTTGCCCCCGTATACGCCTGGGCGCAAGCCCGTGCGTCGCCGACCTAGCGGCCTGCCGATCGGTATTTAGAGGGAGGCACTTTGAAAGCAACACGCCGTTGGAACTTTGAAAAATTTCGATGCGTCGCCAAAGTTCGTACTTTTCGATAAAATCTTCGTCCTATGATACATTTCGATCAAGAACTACATTGATCGTCATGAAACTGTTTTTTTTTTTGGGAGACGTGTACGCTCCTTTTCATAAAGGAGACTATCTTATTGCGAAAGTCAAAATCGCACGCTCTCACGGCGATTTGCCCCCGTATACGCCTGGGCGTAAGCCCGTGCGTCGCCGACCTAGCGGCCTGCCGATCGGTATTTACAGGGAGGCACTTTGAAAGCAACACGCCGTTGGAACTTTGAAAAATTTCGATGCGTCGCCAAAGTTCGTACTTTTCGATAAAATCTTCGTCCTATGATACATTTCGATCAAGAACTACATTGATCGTCATGAAACTGTTTTTTTTTTTGGGAGACGTGTACGCTCCTTTTCATAAAGGAGACTATCTTATTGCGAAAGTCAAAATCGCACGCTCTCACGGCGATTTGCCCCCGTATACGCCTGGGCGTAAGCCCGTGCGTCGCCGACCTAGCGGCCTGCCGATCGGTATTTAGAGGGAGGCACTTTGAAAGCAACACGCCGCTGGAACTTTGAAAAATTTCGGGGCAAAGCAATACGCGGCTGGGACTTTGAAATATTTCGGAGCGCACCTAAAGTTCGTTATTTTGGCTAAACGGAGCGAAAATCTGCATTTATACCATCACGGACGTTAGTTTAATAGCGTTTAACGATGGATCCACGGTACAGAATGCAAAAATATGATTGTTAAAATTTTCGACTAATCGGTTCTAAGAGGCGAAGCAATACGCCGCTGGGACTTTGAAATATTTCGGAGCGCACCTAAAGTTCGTTATTTTGGCTAAACGGAGCGAAAATCTGCATTTATACCATCACGGACGTTAGTTTAATAGCGTTTAACGATGGATCCACGGTACAGAATGCAAAAATATGATTGTTAAAATTTTCGACTAATCGGTTCTAAGAGGCGAAGCAATACGCCGCTGGGACTTTGAAATATTTCGGAGCGCACCTAAAGTTCGTTATTTTGGCTAAACGGAGCGAAAATCTGCATTTATACCATCACGGACGCTAGTTTAATAGCGTTTAACGATCGATCCACGGTACAGAATGCAAAAATATGATTGTTAAAATTTTCGACTAATCGGTTCTAAGAGGCGAAGCAATACGCCGCTGGGACTTTGAAATATTTCGGAGCGCACCTAAAGTTCGTTATTTTGGCTAAACGGAGCGAAAATCTGCATTTATACCATCACGGACGTTAGTTTAATAGCGTTTAACGATCGATCCACGGTACAGAATGCAAAAATATGATTGTTAAAATTTTCGACTAATCGGTTCTAAGAGGCGAAGCAATACGCCGCTGGGACTTTGAAATATTTCGGAGCGCACCTAAAGTTCGTTATTTTGGCTAAACGGAGCGAAAATCTGCATTTATACCATCTCGGACGTTAGTTTAATAGCGTTTAACTATGGATCCACGGTACAGAATGCAAAAATATGATTGTTAAAATTTTCGACTAATCGGTTCTAAGAGGCGAAGCAATACGCCGCTGGGACTTTGAAATATTTCGGAGCGCACCTAAAGTTCGTTATTTTGGCTAAACGGAGCGAAAATCTGCATTTATACCATCACGGACGTTAGTTTAATAGCGTTTAACGATCGATCCACGGTACAGAATGCAAAAATATGATTGTTAAAATTTTCGACTAATCGGTTCTAAGAGGCGAAGCAATACGCCGCTGGGACTTTGAAATATTTCGGAGCGCACCTAAAGTTCGTTATTTTGGCTAAACGGAGCGAAAATCTGTATTTATACCATCACGGACGTTAGTTTAATAGCGTTTAACGATCGATCCACGGTACAGAATGCAAAAATATGATTGTTAAAATTTTCGACTAATCGGTTCTAAGAGGCGAAGCAATACGCCGCTGGGACTTTGAAATATTTCGGAGCGCACCTAAAGTTCGTTATTTTGGCTAAACGGAGCGAAAATCTGCATTTATACCATCACGGACGTTAGTTTAATAGCGTTTAACGATCGATCCACGGTACAGAATGCAAAAATATGATTGTTAAAATTTTCGACTAATCGGTTCTAAGAGGCGAAGCAATACGCCGCTGGGACTTTGAAATATTTCGGAGCGCACCTAAAGTTCGTTATTTTGGCTAAACGGAGCGAAAATCTGCATTTATACCATCACGGACGTTAGTTTAATAGCGTTTAACGATCGATCCACGGTACAGAATGCAAAAATATGATTGTTAAAATTTTCGACTAATCGGTTCTAAGAGGCGAAGCAATACGCCGCTGGGACTTTGAAATATTTCGGAGCGCACCTAAAGTTCGTTATTTTGGCTAAACGGAGCGAAAATCTGCATTTATACCATCACGGACGTTAGTTTAATAGCGTTTAACGATGGATCCACGGTACAGAATGCAAAAATATGATTGTTAAAATTTTCGACTAATCGGTTCTAAGAGGCGAAGCAATACGCCGCTGGGACTTTGAAATATTTCGGAGCGCACCTAAAGTTCGTTATTTTGGCTAAACGGAGCGAAAATCTGCATTTATACCATCACGGACGCTAGTTTAATAGCGTTTAACGATCGATCCACGGTACAGAATGCAAAAATATGATTGTTAAAATTTTCGACTAATCGGTTCTAAGAGGCGAAGCAATACGCCGCTGGGACTTTGAAATATTTCGGAGCGCACCTAAAGTTCGTTATTTTGGCTAAACGGAGCGAAAATCTGCATTTATACCATCACGGACGTTAGTTTAATAGCGTTTAACGATGGATCCACGGTACAGAATGCAAAAATATGATTGTTAAAATTTTCGACTAATCGGTTCTAAGAGGCGAAGCAATACGCCGCTGGGACTTTGAAATATTTCGGAGCGCACCTAAAGTTCGTTATTTTGGCTAAACGGAGCGAAAATCTGCATTTATACCATCACGGACGCTAGTTTAATAGCGTTTAACGATCGATCCACGGTACAGAATGCAAAAATATGATTGTTAAAATTTTCGACTAATCGGTTCTAAGAGGCGAAGCAATACGCCGCTGGGACTTTGAAATATTTCGGAGCGCACCTAAAGTTCGTTATTTTGGCTAAACGGAGCGAAAATCTGCATTTATACCATCACGGACGTTAGTTTAATAGCGTTTAACGATCGATCCACGGTACAGAATGCAAAAATATGATTGTTAAAATTTTCGACTAATCGGTTCTAAGAGGCGAAGCAATACGCCGCTGGGACTTTGAAATATTTCGGAGCGCACCTAAAGTTCGTTATTTTGGCTAAACGGAGCGAAAATCTGCATTTATACCATCACGGACGTTAGTTTAATAGCGTTTAACGATGGATCCACGGTACAGAATGCAAAAATATGATTGTTAAAATTTTCGACTAATCGGTTCTAAGAGGCGAAGCAATACGCCGCTGGGACTTTGAAATATTTCGGAGCGCACCTAAAGTTCGTTATTTTGGCTAAACGGAGCGAAAATCTGCATTTATACCATCACGGACGCTAGTTTAATAGCGTTTAACGATCGATCCACGGTACAGAATGCAAAAATATGATTGTTAAAATTTTCGACTAATCGGTTCTAAGAGGCGAAGCAATACGCCGCTGGGACTTTGAAATATTTCGGAGCGCACCTAAAGTTCGTTATTTTGGCTAAACGGAGCGAAAATCTGCATTTATACCATCACGGACGTTAGTTTAATAGCGTTTAACGATGGATCCACGGTACAGAATGCAAAAATATGATTGTTAAAATTTTCGACTAATCGGTTCTAAGAGGCGAAGCAATACGCCGCTGGGACTTTGAAATATTTCGGAGCGCACCTAAAGTTCGTTATTTTGGCTAAACGGAGCGAAAATCTGCATTTATACCATCACGGACGCTAGTTTAATAGCGTTTAACGATCGATCCACGGTACAGAATGCAAAAATATGATTGTTAAAATTTTCGACTAATCGGTTCTAAGAGGCGAAGCAATACGCCGCTGGGACTTTGAAATATTTCGGAGCGCACCTAAAGTTCGTTATTTTGGCTAAACGGAGCGAAAATCTGCATTTATACCATCACGGACGTTAGTTTAATAGCGTTTAACGATGGATCCACGGTACAGAATGCAAAAATATGATTGTTAAAATTTTCGACTAATCGGTTCTAAGAGGCGAAGCAATACGCCGCTGGGACTTTGAAATATTTCGGAGCGCACCTAAAGTTCGTTATTTTGGCTAAACGGAGCGAAAATCTGCATTTATACCATCACGGACGCTAGTTTAATAGCGTTTAACGATCGATCCACGGTACAGAATGCAAAAATATGATTGTTAAAATTTTCGACTAATCGGTTCTAAGAGGCGAAGCAATACGCCGCTGGGACTTTGAAATATTTCGGACCGCACCTAAAGTTCGTTATTTTGGCTAAACGGAGCGAAAATCTGCATTTATACCATCACGGACGTTAGTTTAATAGCGTTTAACGATCGATCCACGGTACAGAATGCAAAAATATGATTGTTAAAATTTTCGACTAATCGGTTCTAAGAGGCGAAGCAATACGCCGCTGGGACTTTGAAATATTTCGGAGCGCACCTAAAGTTCGTTATTTTGGCTAAACGGAGCGAAAATCTGCATTTATACCATCACGGACGTTAGTTTAATAGCGTTTAACGATCGATCCACGGTACAGAATGCAAAAATATGATTGTTAAAATTTTCGACTAATCGGTTCTAAGAGGCGAAGCAATACGCCGCTGGGACTTTGAAATATTTCGGAGCGCACCTAAAGTTCGTTATTTTGGCTAAACGGAGCGAAAATCTGCATTTATACCATCACGGACGTTAGTTTAATAGCGTTTAACGATGGATCCACGGTACAGAATGCAAAAATATGATTGTTAAAATTTTCGACTAATCGGTTCTAAGAGGCGAAGCAATACGCCGCTGGGACTTTGAAATATTTCGGAGCGCACCTAAAGTTCGTTATTTTGGCTAAACGGAGCGAAAATCTGCATTTATACCATCACGGACGCTAGTTTAATAGCGTTTAACGATCGATCCACGGTACAGAATGCAAAAATATGATTGTTAAAATTTTCGACTAATCGGTTCTAAGAGGCGAAGCAATACGCCGCTGGGACTTTGAAATATTTCGGAGCGCACCTAAAGTTCGTTATTTTGGCTAAACGGAGCGAAAATCTGCATTTATACCATCACGGACGCTAGTTTAATAGCGTTTAACGATCGATCCACGGTACAGAATGCAAAAATATGATTGTTAAAATTTTCGACTAATCGGTTCTAAGAGGCGAAGCAATACGCCGCTGGGACTTTGAAATATTTCGGAGCGCACCTATAGTTCGTTATTTTGGCTAAACGGAGCGAAAATCTGCATTTATACCATCACGGACGTTAGTTTAATAGCGTTTAACGATGGATCCACGGTACAGAATGCAAAAATATGATTGTTAAAATTTTCGACTTATCGGTTCTGGATCACTGAAAAATCAAAAAAAATTATTAATTTTGATTAATTAAATTACATATGTAGTTTTATATTGTTATAGTCTCGTATTTGTTAATGTTTTGTCGTAAGAAAATGCAAAAATATCGTTTTAATGTTTTTGTCTCATCGGTTCTGGATCGCTGAAAAATCAAAAAAAAATATTAATTTTGATTAATTAAATTACAAATGGAGTTTTATATTGCTATAGTCGCTTATTTGTTAATGTTTTACCGTAAGAAAATGCAAAAATATCGTTTTAATATTTTCATCTCATCGGTTCTGGGCGGTTTAAAAATTTTTTAAAATATTAATTAAACCCATGATTTACATGAGAATGTGAATTTATTATGTCCTGCATGTTAATTTATTAATTTTCATGTATAGAACGTTATAAAATGAAAGGATATGTTCGACGATATTTTCAGTCTAAGTTTTACCGTGCCGGCGGGATGGTACGCTCTCACGGCGGTTTGCACAGGCATACGCCTGGGCGTAAGCCCATGCGTCGCCGACCTAGCGGCCGGCCGTTCGGTATTTATAGGAAGGCACTTTCGGTTCGCTCGGACCGGTCGGGAGTAGCGTCGAGCGTGTGGCTCTTTTATGACTTCGGTTGAAAAGCAGTCTACCGCTCCTCGAGAATATACTTTCTCGACTATTCTCGTTCCGGTTTTCCGTTGCGGATTATTATTAATCTCCACACAGCATTACCACGGGTCGGTGTCTAAGACCGAATGGCCCATATGTGGTGAGCCTTGTAATATAAGGCTGGTGACCTGTATGCACTTATAAATGTTGCATACTTGTACAAACTGAGCATCAACTGTCTGTAACCAAAATTTGTTAAAACTGAAAAAGTTATAAGATTGTATAAAATTTTTGAACCAAGAAAGTAGTGTTAGACGAAAATTCGTTCTATCACTTTTAGAAGGGAGACTGTTTGGAAATATTTAAAGTATAAAATACACAAAAGTCCACTGAATTATGAACAAAATTACGTCCCTGAATTTAAGAAAAGTCAAGAGGTGTCAGAAATAAAATCCTCTCTGATACGTTCAGAGAGGAAAATAAGTATGGAGAGAGGAGTAAAAATGAAAGAAGTTTTAAGGCTGGGGAAACTTCTAAAGGAGAGAGATTCCAACATATCTAATATGTACATTTAAAGCAAGTCCAAGGAACTCTCTCCGTTAATGTTTGAAAAGGTGTGTGCAGATGGAGGAGAAATGTATAAAGTACAGAGACGAGGTTGGTGGGCCCGCTCTAATGATAAAGATTATAAAATTTGGTGGCAAAATGACCAGCATGATCACTGTACGCGCTTTCTCGATTTGTATAGCATGCCACTGTCCGCGCTATCTTTTATTATATTGTCCAGCGTGTGTGGTCTACGTGCTTGCACGATGGATGCACGGCGTGAAAGTGATTTTCGTGCTTTATGAGAGGAGGAGGAGAATATTTGGCCTCTATAAGAGGTACAAAATTTATGAAATGTGTGTTACATACAAAAGAGAAATGGCTTAACGTCGATCGGTCTTACAGGGAGGGCCGACGACGAAAATTTAAATTTACAATAATAACTAAGCTCCCTGGTTGATCCTGCCAGTAGTCATATGCTTGTCTCAAAGATTAAGCCATGCATGTCTAAGTACATACCGAATTAAGGTGAAACCGCGAATGGCTCATTAAATCAGTTTTGGTTTCTTAGATCGTACAAAACATTACTTGGATAACTGTGGTAATTCTAGAGCTAATACATGCAAACCAGAATTCCACCCAGA
>NW_027478196.1:10000-12500 GCF_051020975.1 Osmia lignaria lignaria | reverse complement strand
TTAAAAGTTTACGAAGCGTCTAGGAGTGGTTAAAACTGAGAGAGTTGAAACTACGATGTATTAGAACGAGCAACCGTCGAAACTTTGTTTTCGCGACGTTCTTTTCGTCGCTCTCGTCCCCACGCTCCTACGCTTTGGTTGTTTCTTTGCCATCCGTGTTGCGATAAAAAGATTTCTCCATTGTCCAAAAAGGACGGATCGAGATTCCTCTTTCGAGAGGGAGAGAGAGGTACTTGCGGGTAACCTGGAATCTACGAAACACGCACCGTGGTAAGATTCGTGCGTCCGCCTGATCGATGTGTGTTGTTTACGGACCGGCTGAGAAGCGACGATAGCGAGTCTTTGAAAAACTATGTGTCCATTAGTTAGACCGATCGTCGCCGGCCGTGTGTCTGTTCGAATCTCGCAACCCACGATTCAGCGACAGGACGCGCGCTCGCATTCCTTGTGTGCGTTCGTACTTTTCAAGGTTTTTAAATGTACTTTACGCCCGACCGTCGAGAGGAGCGTGCCACTGGGCGTTTCTCCGACGGTTTCCGTCCTTGGACGCGATCGTGTCGTCAACGATCGAACAAACAAACAAATACGTTGGCGACGCCCGAATTCGCTCTCCCGCACGCGCCGGGTGGGAGAGTGATGTGGGTATCGAATGTGATGCGTGTTAATAATGAAAATAACACTCTAAAGATCTAAAGAGTTTGAAATACAAAATTTTACGATTACCCTGAACGGTGGATCACTTGGCTCGTGGGTCGATGAAGAACGCAGCTAATTGCGCGTCAACGTGTGAACTGCAGGACACATGAACATCGACATTTCGAACGCACATTGCGGTCCACGGATACAATTCCTGGACCACGCCTGGCTGAGGGTCGTTTTCTTAACAAAAGACTGCTTGCGTTTGCTTCTCGAAAAAAGAGTAATTCATTTCTTTCTAAACATCTCGCCGTCGTTCAACGAAAGTAGAACGTTTCGGAGCGGGATTATCGAACGAAATTGAAAGAATGAATGAACGATAAACAAAGAAAGAGTCGCAACGTACGAGCGATAGTTGGGCAGTTCGTCGGCGTTTGTCGTGGAAACGATGTGACGAAAATCGCAACCGATACACTAAATGCAGGCCGTTAAAGGAGAGAAACAAATTTCGAAATATCTCTTCGAACTAGCGCAAGTGCGTCACGGCGCGCGAGTCGTTCGTTAAAATTTATAAACGACCGCCCGTGAAAGCACCGAGTTCTCGGAAGATAATCTATAAAGATTCTCCATCCTGCTGGAAGTTATCGGATCGGCGCGATTGTTCACTTGTAGAAATCCACGCTCCCGACGTTGCCAGAAACGATATTTACGAAAGGTGTGTCAAAAATAAACGAAAGAAGCTCTCCTATAAATTTAGAAAAAGCAAACGAGTGAAATGTTTGAGATGATAATTTGCTGAAATGCAAGCTCGAATAGCCCCAGGGTTTCGAATGATTCCCCGCGCTTTATACATCTCTCTGTTTACAAACGGTGTATAAATGAAAGATCGCTTCAGATGGGTCGTCGCTGTTTGACGCGCGATGCTGTTCCTTTTTTTTTGTCTGTCTGTGCGTTTAGCTTCGCTAAACAAGTTAAATGGTTAAAAAGCGTCGAAAAAGCGAATACACACGCGACAAGACAAATCTAACGAGTAAAGGAACGCTCCGCTCCAAGATAAAAATGGTTGTTTACAATCAATACAGCGTTTCGGTACCCCTGATCGTAGTCTGAAACTGTGTAACAAAAGAGAGGAAAGCGAATGGTGAAGGAACTTCGAAGCCTCCGTGGCGTGGCTAGAACTTGTGATAAAAGTATGTTTGCAGCAATTATGCATGCTCCCGTTAAAACAGCATTTCAATGTCTCGCATGGCTTAAAGCTCTAGGAGGCTTCAACATTTAGAATACATACGGACTACTTCGTTTGTTAAAGATAAGCGAAGACCGCGCGACCATCGCTCGGTCGTCCAGTCCTCGAAAGTTTTGTTGCGTTCCAAAGAAGAGACAAATGGGGTTTACCCTTGCGCTAAGGGGAGAAGAAGAGAAAAGCAGTTGTTAAATCTAAGAGGTGTGTGGAGTACATCGCGTGTTGGTTAAAATTGTTAAATGAAGTATACGCGAAATGTTCTCTCGCTCTTGCTTTTCCTCTTGCTTCCGTGGCGCTCGAAAAGAAGGGATGATAAATAAAGAAACCTATTCGAAATCTCTTGTGGAACAAAAAATAATACGGACGGACGTTAAAATTGAACCGAGACGAAATGGATCGTCTTGCGAGTTGTCTTCGCTTTGAAATTGTTAAAAATTGATAAAAGCAATACGACGAAGCTGCAGTCCGCAAAATGTTTGAAGCAAAAAGGAAATAACACGAAAATTATGGGAACGTCGTGTCTCAACTTTTTTTTCCCTCTTGTGCTCGTTTCATCGAACGATAAATACAAACATTTTGAAACGAGAGAGGAGGAAAAATTGAATATGCGAAAGGTTGATT
>NW_027478196.1:0-5000 GCF_051020975.1 Osmia lignaria lignaria | reverse complement strand
TCCTATGATACATTTCGATCAAGAACTACATTGATCGTCATGAAACTGTTTTTTTTTTTGGGAGACGTGTACGCTCCTTTTCATAAAGGAGACTATCTTATTGCGAAAGTCAAAATCGCACGCTCTCACGGCGATTTGCCCCCGTATACGCCTGGGCGTAAGCCCGTGCGTCGCCGACCTAGCGGCCTGCCGATCGGTATTTAGAGGGAGGCACTTTGAAAGCAACACGCCGTTGGAACTTTGAAAAATTTCGATGCGTCGCCAAAGTTCGTACTTTTCGATAAAATCTTCGTCCTATGATACATTTCGATCAAGAACTACATTGATCGTCATGAAACTGTTTTTTTTTTTGGGAGACGTGTACGCTCCTTTTCATAAAGGAGACTATCTTATTGCGAAAGTCAAAATCGCACGCTCTCACGGCGATTTGCCCCCGTATACGCCTGGGCGCAAGCCCGTGCGTCGCCGACCTAGCGGCCTGCCGATCGGTATTTAGAGGGAGGCACTTTGAAAGCAACACGCCGTTGGAACTTTGAAAAATTTCGATGCGTCGCCAAAGTTCGTACTTTTCGATAAAATCTTCGTCCTATGATACATTTCGATCAAGAACTACATTGATCGTCATGAAACTGTTTTTTTTTTTGGGAGACGTGTACGCTCCTTTTCATAAAGGAGACTATCTTATTGCGAAAGTCAAAATCGCACGCTCTCACGGCGATTTGCCCCCGTATACGCCTGGGCGTAAGCCCGTGCGTCGCCGACCTAGCGGCCTGCCGATCGGTATTTACAGGGAGGCACTTTGAAAGCAACACGCCGTTGGAACTTTGAAAAATTTCGATGCGTCGCCAAAGTTCGTACTTTTCGATAAAATCTTCGTCCTATGATACATTTCGATCAAGAACTACATTGATCGTCATGAAACTGTTTTTTTTTTTGGGAGACGTGTACGCTCCTTTTCATAAAGGAGACTATCTTATTGCGAAAGTCAAAATCGCACGCTCTCACGGCGATTTGCCCCCGTATACGCCTGGGCGTAAGCCCGTGCGTCGCCGACCTAGCGGCCTGCCGATCGGTATTTAGAGGGAGGCACTTTGAAAGCAACACGCCGCTGGAACTTTGAAAAATTTCGGGGCAAAGCAATACGCGGCTGGGACTTTGAAATATTTCGGAGCGCACCTAAAGTTCGTTATTTTGGCTAAACGGAGCGAAAATCTGCATTTATACCATCACGGACGTTAGTTTAATAGCGTTTAACGATGGATCCACGGTACAGAATGCAAAAATATGATTGTTAAAATTTTCGACTAATCGGTTCTAAGAGGCGAAGCAATACGCCGCTGGGACTTTGAAATATTTCGGAGCGCACCTAAAGTTCGTTATTTTGGCTAAACGGAGCGAAAATCTGCATTTATACCATCACGGACGTTAGTTTAATAGCGTTTAACGATGGATCCACGGTACAGAATGCAAAAATATGATTGTTAAAATTTTCGACTAATCGGTTCTAAGAGGCGAAGCAATACGCCGCTGGGACTTTGAAATATTTCGGAGCGCACCTAAAGTTCGTTATTTTGGCTAAACGGAGCGAAAATCTGCATTTATACCATCACGGACGCTAGTTTAATAGCGTTTAACGATCGATCCACGGTACAGAATGCAAAAATATGATTGTTAAAATTTTCGACTAATCGGTTCTAAGAGGCGAAGCAATACGCCGCTGGGACTTTGAAATATTTCGGAGCGCACCTAAAGTTCGTTATTTTGGCTAAACGGAGCGAAAATCTGCATTTATACCATCACGGACGTTAGTTTAATAGCGTTTAACGATCGATCCACGGTACAGAATGCAAAAATATGATTGTTAAAATTTTCGACTAATCGGTTCTAAGAGGCGAAGCAATACGCCGCTGGGACTTTGAAATATTTCGGAGCGCACCTAAAGTTCGTTATTTTGGCTAAACGGAGCGAAAATCTGCATTTATACCATCTCGGACGTTAGTTTAATAGCGTTTAACTATGGATCCACGGTACAGAATGCAAAAATATGATTGTTAAAATTTTCGACTAATCGGTTCTAAGAGGCGAAGCAATACGCCGCTGGGACTTTGAAATATTTCGGAGCGCACCTAAAGTTCGTTATTTTGGCTAAACGGAGCGAAAATCTGCATTTATACCATCACGGACGTTAGTTTAATAGCGTTTAACGATCGATCCACGGTACAGAATGCAAAAATATGATTGTTAAAATTTTCGACTAATCGGTTCTAAGAGGCGAAGCAATACGCCGCTGGGACTTTGAAATATTTCGGAGCGCACCTAAAGTTCGTTATTTTGGCTAAACGGAGCGAAAATCTGTATTTATACCATCACGGACGTTAGTTTAATAGCGTTTAACGATCGATCCACGGTACAGAATGCAAAAATATGATTGTTAAAATTTTCGACTAATCGGTTCTAAGAGGCGAAGCAATACGCCGCTGGGACTTTGAAATATTTCGGAGCGCACCTAAAGTTCGTTATTTTGGCTAAACGGAGCGAAAATCTGCATTTATACCATCACGGACGTTAGTTTAATAGCGTTTAACGATCGATCCACGGTACAGAATGCAAAAATATGATTGTTAAAATTTTCGACTAATCGGTTCTAAGAGGCGAAGCAATACGCCGCTGGGACTTTGAAATATTTCGGAGCGCACCTAAAGTTCGTTATTTTGGCTAAACGGAGCGAAAATCTGCATTTATACCATCACGGACGTTAGTTTAATAGCGTTTAACGATCGATCCACGGTACAGAATGCAAAAATATGATTGTTAAAATTTTCGACTAATCGGTTCTAAGAGGCGAAGCAATACGCCGCTGGGACTTTGAAATATTTCGGAGCGCACCTAAAGTTCGTTATTTTGGCTAAACGGAGCGAAAATCTGCATTTATACCATCACGGACGTTAGTTTAATAGCGTTTAACGATGGATCCACGGTACAGAATGCAAAAATATGATTGTTAAAATTTTCGACTAATCGGTTCTAAGAGGCGAAGCAATACGCCGCTGGGACTTTGAAATATTTCGGAGCGCACCTAAAGTTCGTTATTTTGGCTAAACGGAGCGAAAATCTGCATTTATACCATCACGGACGCTAGTTTAATAGCGTTTAACGATCGATCCACGGTACAGAATGCAAAAATATGATTGTTAAAATTTTCGACTAATCGGTTCTAAGAGGCGAAGCAATACGCCGCTGGGACTTTGAAATATTTCGGAGCGCACCTAAAGTTCGTTATTTTGGCTAAACGGAGCGAAAATCTGCATTTATACCATCACGGACGTTAGTTTAATAGCGTTTAACGATGGATCCACGGTACAGAATGCAAAAATATGATTGTTAAAATTTTCGACTAATCGGTTCTAAGAGGCGAAGCAATACGCCGCTGGGACTTTGAAATATTTCGGAGCGCACCTAAAGTTCGTTATTTTGGCTAAACGGAGCGAAAATCTGCATTTATACCATCACGGACGCTAGTTTAATAGCGTTTAACGATCGATCCACGGTACAGAATGCAAAAATATGATTGTTAAAATTTTCGACTAATCGGTTCTAAGAGGCGAAGCAATACGCCGCTGGGACTTTGAAATATTTCGGAGCGCACCTAAAGTTCGTTATTTTGGCTAAACGGAGCGAAAATCTGCATTTATACCATCACGGACGTTAGTTTAATAGCGTTTAACGATCGATCCACGGTACAGAATGCAAAAATATGATTGTTAAAATTTTCGACTAATCGGTTCTAAGAGGCGAAGCAATACGCCGCTGGGACTTTGAAATATTTCGGAGCGCACCTAAAGTTCGTTATTTTGGCTAAACGGAGCGAAAATCTGCATTTATACCATCACGGACGTTAGTTTAATAGCGTTTAACGATGGATCCACGGTACAGAATGCAAAAATATGATTGTTAAAATTTTCGACTAATCGGTTCTAAGAGGCGAAGCAATACGCCGCTGGGACTTTGAAATATTTCGGAGCGCACCTAAAGTTCGTTATTTTGGCTAAACGGAGCGAAAATCTGCATTTATACCATCACGGACGCTAGTTTAATAGCGTTTAACGATCGATCCACGGTACAGAATGCAAAAATATGATTGTTAAAATTTTCGACTAATCGGTTCTAAGAGGCGAAGCAATACGCCGCTGGGACTTTGAAATATTTCGGAGCGCACCTAAAGTTCGTTATTTTGGCTAAACGGAGCGAAAATCTGCATTTATACCATCACGGACGTTAGTTTAATAGCGTTTAACGATGGATCCACGGTACAGAATGCAAAAATATGATTGTTAAAATTTTCGACTAATCGGTTCTAAGAGGCGAAGCAATACGCCGCTGGGACTTTGAAATATTTCGGAGCGCACCTAAAGTTCGTTATTTTGGCTAAACGGAGCGAAAATCTGCATTTATACCATCACGGACGCTAGTTTAATAGCGTTTAACGATCGATCCACGGTACAGAATGCAAAAATATGATTGTTAAAATTTTCGACTAATCGGTTCTAAGAGGCGAAGCAATACGCCGCTGGGACTTTGAAATATTTCGGAGCGCACCTAAAGTTCGTTATTTTGGCTAAACGGAGCGAAAATCTGCATTTATACCATCACGGACGTTAGTTTAATAGCGTTTAACGATGGATCCACGGTACAGAATGCAAAAATATGATTGTTAAAATTTTCGACTAATCGGTTCTAAGAGGCGAAGCAATACGCCGCTGGGACTTTGAAATATTTCGGAGCGCACCTAAAGTTCGTTATTTTGGCTAAACGGAGCGAAAATCTGCATTTATACCATCACGGACGCTAGTTTAATAGCGTTTAACGATCGATCCACGGTACAGAATGCAAAAATATGATTGTTAAAATTTTCGACTAATCGGTTCTAAGAGGCGAAGCAATACGCCGCTGGGACTTTGAAATATTTCGGAGCGCACCTAAAGTTCGTTATTTTGGCTAAA
>NW_027478195.1:150000-154222 GCF_051020975.1 Osmia lignaria lignaria | reverse complement strand
TTTCGACTAATCGGTTCTAAGAGGCGAAGCAATACGCCGCTGGGACTTTGAAATATTTCGGAGCGCACCTAAAGTTCGTTATTTTGGCTAAACGGAGCGAAAATCTGCATTTATACCATCACGGACGTTAGTTTAATAGCGTTTAACGATCGATCCACGGTACAGAATGCAAAAATATGATTGTTAAAATTTTCGACTAATCGGTTCTAAGAGGCGAAGCAATACGCCGCTGGGACTTTGAAATATTTCGGAGCGCACCTAAAGTTCGTTATTTTGGCTAAACGGAGCGAAAATCTGCATTTATACCATCACGGACGTTAGTTTAATAGCGTTTAACTATCGATCCACGGTACAGAATGCAAAAATATGATTGTTAAAATTTTCGACTAATCGGTTCTAAGAGGCGAAGCAATACGCCGCTGGGACTTTGAAATATTTCGGAGCGCACCTAAAGTTCGTTATTTTGGCTAAACGGAGCGAAAATCTGCATTTATACCATCACGGACGTTAGTTTAATAGCGTTTAACGATCGATCCACGGTACAGAATGCAAAAATATGATTGTTAAAATTTTCGACTAATCGGTTCTAAGAGGCGAAGCAATACGCCGCTGGGACTTTGAAATATTTCGGAGCGCACCTAAAGTTCGTTATTTTGGCTAAACGGAGCGAAAATCTGCATTTATACCATCACGGACGTTAGTTTAATAGCGTTTAACGATCGATCCACGGTACAGAATGCAAAAATATGATTGTTAAAATTTTCGACTAATCGGTTCTAAGAGGCGAAGCAATACGCCGCTGGGACTTTGAAATATTTCGGAGCGCACCTAAAGTTCGTTATTTTGGCTAAACGGAGCGAAAATCTGCATTTATACCATCACGGACGTTAGTTTAATAGCGTTTAACGATCGATCCACGGTACAGAATGCAAAAATATGATTGTTAAAATTTTCGACTAATCGGTTCTAAGAGGCGAAGCAATACGCCGCTGGGACTTTGAAATATTTCGGAGCGCACCTAAAGTTCGTTATTTTGGCTAAACGGAGCGAAAATCTGCATTTATACCATCACGGACGTTAGTTTAATAGCGTTTAACGATCGATCCACGGTACAGAATGCAAAAATATGATTGTTAAAATTTTCGACTAATCGGTTCTAAGAGGCGAAGCAATACGCCGCTGGGACTTTGAAATATTTCGGAGCGCACCTAAAGTTCGTTATTTTGGCTAAACGGAGCGAAAATCTGCATTTATACCATCACGGACGTTAGTTTAATAGCGTTTAACGATGGATCCACGGTACAGAATGCAAAAATATGATTGTTAAAATTTTCGACTAATCGGTTCTAAGAGGCGAAGCAATACGCCGCTGGGACTTTGAAATATTTCGGAGCGCACCTAAAGTTCGTTATTTTGGCTAAACGGAGCGAAAATCTGCATTTATACCATCACGGACGCTAGTTTAATAGCGTTTAACGATCGATCCACGGTACAGAATGCAAAAATATGATTGTTAAAATTTTCGACTAATCGGTTCTAAGAGGCGAAGCAATACGCCGCTGGGACTTTGAAATATTTCGGAGCGCACCTAAAGTTCGTTATTTTGGCTAAACGGAGCGAAAATCTGCATTTATACCATCACGGACGTTAGTTTAATAGCGTTTAACGATGGATCCACGGTACAGAATGCAAAAATATGATTGTTAAAATTTTCGACTAATCGGTTCTAAGAGGCGAAGCAATACGCCGCTGGGACTTTGAAATATTTCGGAGCGCACCTAAAGTTCGTTATTTTGGCTAAACGGAGCGAAAATCTGCATTTATACCATCACGGACGCTAGTTTAATAGCGTTTAACGATCGATCCACGGTACAGAATGCAAAAATATGATTGTTAAAATTTTCGACTAATCGGTTCTAAGAGGCGAAGCAATACGCCGCTGGGACTTTGAAATATTTCGGAGCGCACCTAAAGTTCGTTATTTTGGCTAAACGGAGCGAAAATCTGCATTTATACCATCACGGACGTTAGTTTAATAGCGTTTAACGATCGATCCACGGTACAGAATGCAAAAATATGATTGTTAAAATTTTCGACTAATCGGTTCTAAGAGGCGAAGCAATACGCCGCTGGGACTTTGAAATATTTCGGAGCGCACCTAAAGTTCGTTATTTTGGCTAAACGGAGCGAAAATCTGCATTTATACCATCACGGACGTTAGTTTAATAGCGTTTAACGATGGATCCACGGTACAGAATGCAAAAATATGATTGTTAAAATTTTCGACTAATCGGTTCTAAGAGGCGAAGCAATACGCCGCTGGGACTTTGAAATATTTCGGAGCGCACCTAAAGTTCGTTATTTTGGCTAAACGGAGCGAAAATCTGCATTTATACCATCACGGACGCTAGTTTAATAGCGTTTAACGATCGATCCACGGTACAGAATGCAAAAATATGATTGTTAAAATTTTCGACTAATCGGTTCTAAGAGGCGAAGCAATACGCCGCTGGGACTTTGAAATATTTCGGAGCGCACCTAAAGTTCGTTATTTTGGCTAAACGGAGCGAAAATCTGCATTTATACCATCACGGACGTTAGTTTAATAGCGTTTAACGATGGATCCACGGTACAGAATGCAAAAATATGATTGTTAAAATTTTCGACTAATCGGTTCTAAGAGGCGAAGCAATACGCCGCTGGGACTTTGAAATATTTCGGAGCGCACCTAAAGTTCGTTATTTTGGCTAAACGGAGCGAAAATCTGCATTTATACCATCACGGACGCTAGTTTAATAGCGTTTAACGATCGATCCACGGTACAGAATGCAAAAATATGATTGTTAAAATTTTCGACTAATCGGTTCTAAGAGGCGAAGCAATACGCCGCTGGGACTTTGAAATATTTCGGAGCGCACCTAAAGTTCGTTATTTTGGCTAAACGGAGCGAAAATCTGCATTTATACCATCACGGACGTTAGTTTAATAGCGTTTAACGATGGATCCACGGTACAGAATGCAAAAATATGATTGTTAAAATTTTCGACTAATCGGTTCTAAGAGGCGAAGCAATACGCCGCTGGGACTTTGAAATATTTCGGAGCGCACCTAAAGTTCGTTATTTTGGCTAAACGGAGCGAAAATCTGCATTTATACCATCACGGACGCTAGTTTAATAGCGTTTAACGATCGATCCACGGTACAGAATGCAAAAATATGATTGTTAAAATTTTCGACTAATCGGTTCTAAGAGGCGAAGCAATACGCCGCTGGGACTTTGAAATATTTCGGAGCGCACCTAAAGTTCGTTATTTTGGCTAAACGGAGCGAAAATCTGCATTTATACCATCACGGACGCTAGTTTAATAGCGTTTAACGATCGATCCACGGTACAGAATGCAAAAATATGATTGTTAAAATTTTCGACTAATCGGTTCTAAGAGGCGAAGCAATACGCCGCTGGGACTTTGAAATATTTCGGAGCGCACCTATAGTTCGTTATTTTGGCTAAACGGAGCGAAAATCTGCATTTATACCATCACGGACGTTAGTTTAATAGCGTTTAACGATGGATCCACGGTACAGAATGCAAAAATATGATTGTTAAAATTTTCGACTTATCGGTTCTGGATCACTGAAAAATCAAAAAAAATTATTAATTTTGATTAATTAAATTACATATGTAGTTTTATATTGTTATAGTCTCGTATTTGTTAATGTTTTGTCGTAAGAAAATGCAAAAATATCGTTTTAATGTTTTCGTCTCATCGGTTCTGGATCGCTGAAAAATCAAAAAAAAATATTAATTTTGATTAATTAAATTACAAATGGAGTTTTATATTGCTATAGTCGCTTATTTGTTAATGTTTTACCGTAAGAAAATGCAAAAATATCGTTTTAATATTTTCATCTCATCGGTTCTGGGCGGTTTTAAAATTTTTTAAAATATTAATTAAACCCATGATTTACATGAGAATGTGAATTTATTATGTCCTGCATGTTAATTTATTAATTTTCATGTATAGAACGTTATAAAATGAAAGGATATGTTCGACGATATTTTCAGTCTAAGTTTTACCGTGCCGGCGGGATGGTACGCTCTCACGGCGGTTTGCACAGGCATACGCCTGGGCGTAAGCCCATGCGTCGCCGACCTAGCGGCCGGCCGTTCGGTATTTATAGGAAGGCACTTTCGGTTCGCTCGGACCGGTCGGGAGTAGCG
>NW_027478195.1:132500-137500 GCF_051020975.1 Osmia lignaria lignaria | reverse complement strand
TTATACCATCACGGACGCTAGTTTAATCGCGTTTAACGATCGATCCACGGTACAGAATGCAAAAATATGATTGTTAAAATTTTCGACTAATCGGTTCTAAGAGGCGAAGCAATACGCCGCTGGGACTTTGAAATATTTCGGAGCGCACCTAAAGTTCGTTATTTTGGCTAAACGGAGCGAAAATCTGCATTTATACCATCACGGACGTTAGTTTAATAGCGTTTAACGATCGATCCACGGTACAGAATGCAAAAATATGATTGTTAAAATTTTCGACTAATCGGTTCTAAGAGGCGAAGCAATACGCCGCTGGGACTTTGAAATATTTCGGAGCGCACCTAAAGTTCGTTATTTTGGCTAAACGGAGCGAAAATCTGCATTTATACCATCTCGGACGTTAGTTTAATAGCGTTTAACTATGGATCCACGGTACAGAATGCAAAAATATGATTGTTAAAATTTTCGACTAATCGGTTCTAAGAGGCGAAGCAATACGCCGCTGGGACTTTGAAATATTTCGGAGCGCACCTAAAGTTCGTTATTTTGGCTAAACGGAGCGAAAATCTGCATTTATACCATCACGGACGTTAGTTTAATAGCGTTTAACGATCGATCCACGGTACAGAATGCAAAAATATGATTGTTAAAATTTTCGACTAATCGGTTCTAAGAGGCGAAGCAATACGCCGCTGGGACTTTGAAATATTTCGGAGCGCACCTAAAGTTCGTTATTTTGGCTAAACGGAGCGAAAATCTGCATTTATACCATCACGGACGTTAGTTTAATAGCGTTTAACGATCGATCCACGGTACAGAATGCAAAAATATGATTGTTAAAATTTTCGACTAATCGGTTCTAAGAGGCGAAGCAATACGCCGCTGGGACTTTGAAATATTTCGGAGCGCACCTAAAGTTCGTTATTTTGGCTAAACGGAGCGAAAATCTGCATTTATACCATCACGGACGTTAGTTTAATAGCGTTTAACGATCGATCCACGGTACAGAATGCAAAAATATGATTGTTAAAATTTTCGACTAATCGGTTCTAAGAGGCGAAGCAATACGCCGCTGGGACTTTGAAATATTTCGGAGCGCACCTAAAGTTCGTTATTTTGGCTAAACGGAGCGAAAATCTGCATTTATACCATCACGGACGTTAGTTTAATAGCGTTTAACGATCGATCCACGGTACAGAATGCAAAAATATGATTGTTAAAATTTTCGACTAATCGGTTCTAAGAGGCGAAGCAATACGCCGCTGGGACTTTGAAATATTTCGGAGCGCACCTAAAGTTCGTTATTTTGGCTAAACGGAGCGAAAATCTGCATTTATACCATCACGGACGTTAGTTTAATAGCGTTTAACGATGGATCCACGGTACAGAATGCAAAAATATGATTGTTAAAATTTTCGACTAATCGGTTCTAAGAGGCGAAGCAATACGCCGCTGGGACTTTGAAATATTTCGGAGCGCACCTAAAGTTCGTTATTTTGGCTAAACGGAGCGAAAATCTGCATTTATACCATCACGGACGCTAGTTTAATAGCGTTTAACGATCGATCCACGGTACAGAATGCAAAAATATGATTGTTAAAATTTTCGACTAATCGGTTCTAAGAGGCGAAGCAATACGCCGCTGGGACTTTGAAATATTTCGGAGCGCACCTAAAGTTCGTTATTTTGGCTAAACGGAGCGAAAATCTGCATTTATACCATCACGGACGTTAGTTTAATAGCGTTTAACGATGGATCCACGGTACAGAATGCAAAAATATGATTGTTAAAATTTTCGACTAATCGGTTCTAAGAGGCGAAGCAATACGCCGCTGGGACTTTGAAATATTTCGGAGCGCACCTAAAGTTCGTTATTTTGGCTAAACGGAGCGAAAATCTGCATTTATACCATCACGGACGCTAGTTTAATAGCGTTTAACGATCGATCCACGGTACAGAATGCAAAAATATGATTGTTAAAATTTTCGACTAATCGGTTCTAAGAGGCGAAGCAATACGCCGCTGGGACTTTGAAATATTTCGGAGCGCACCTAAAGTTCGTTATTTTGGCTAAACGGAGCGAAAATCTGCATTTATACCATCACGGACGTTAGTTTAATAGCGTTTAACGATCGATCCACGGTACAGAATGCAAAAATATGATTGTTAAAATTTTCGACTAATCGGTTCTAAGAGGCGAAGCAATACGCCGCTGGGACTTTGAAATATTTCGGAGCGCACCTAAAGTTCGTTATTTTGGCTAAACGGAGCGAAAATCTGCATTTATACCATCACGGACGTTAGTTTAATAGCGTTTAACGATGGATCCACGGTACAGAATGCAAAAATATGATTGTTAAAATTTTCGACTAATCGGTTCTAAGAGGCGAAGCAATACGCCGCTGGGACTTTGAAATATTTCGGAGCGCACCTAAAGTTCGTTATTTTGGCTAAACGGAGCGAAAATCTGCATTTATACCATCACGGACGCTAGTTTAATAGCGTTTAACGATCGATCCACGGTACAGAATGCAAAAATATGATTGTTAAAATTTTCGACTAATCGGTTCTAAGAGGCGAAGCAATACGCCGCTGGGACTTTGAAATATTTCGGAGCGCACCTAAAGTTCGTTATTTTGGCTAAACGGAGCGAAAATCTGCATTTATACCATCACGGACGTTAGTTTAATAGCGTTTAACGATGGATCCACGGTACAGAATGCAAAAATATGATTGTTAAAATTTTCGACTAATCGGTTCTAAGAGGCGAAGCAATACGCCGCTGGGACTTTGAAATATTTCGGAGCGCACCTAAAGTTCGTTATTTTGGCTAAACGGAGCGAAAATCTGCATTTATACCATCACGGACGCTAGTTTAATAGCGTTTAACGATCGATCCACGGTACAGAATGCAAAAATATGATTGTTAAAATTTTCGACTAATCGGTTCTAAGAGGCGAAGCAATACGCCGCTGGGACTTTGAAATATTTCGGAGCGCACCTAAAGTTCGTTATTTTGGCTAAACGGAGCGAAAATCTGCATTTATACCATCACGGACGTTAGTTTAATAGCGTTTAACGATGGATCCACGGTACAGAATGCAAAAATATGATTGTTAAAATTTTCGACTAATCGGTTCTAAGAGGCGAAGCAATACGCCGCTGGGACTTTGAAATATTTCGGAGCGCACCTAAAGTTCGTTATTTTGGCTAAACGGAGCGAAAATCTGCATTTATACCATCACGGACGCTAGTTTAATAGCGTTTAACGATCGATCCACGGTACAGAATGCAAAAATATGATTGTTAAAATTTTCGACTAATCGGTTCTAAGAGGCGAAGCAATACGCCGCTGGGACTTTGAAATATTTCGGAGCGCACCTAAAGTTCGTTATTTTGGCTAAACGGAGCGAAAATCTGCATTTATACCATCACGGACGCTAGTTTAATAGCGTTTAACGATCGATCCACGGTACAGAATGCAAAAATATGATTGTTAAAATTTTCGACTAATCGGTTCTAAGAGGCGAAGCAATACGCCGCTGGGACTTTGAAATATTTCGGAGCGCACCTATAGTTCGTTATTTTGGCTAAACGGAGCGAAAATCTGCATTTATACCATCACGGACGTTAGTTTAATAGCGTTTAACGATGGATCCACGGTACAGAATGCAAAAATATGATTGTTAAAATTTTCGACTTATCGGTTCTGGATCACTGAAAAATCAAAAAAAATTATTAATTTTGATTAATTAAATTACATATGTAGTTTTATATTGTTATAGTCTCGTATTTGTTAATGTTTTGTCGTAAGAAAATGCAAAAATATCGTTTTAATGTTTTCGTCTCATCGGTTCTGGATCGCTGAAAAATCAAAAAAAAATATTAATTTTGATTAATTAAATTACAAATGGAGTTTTATATTGCTATAGTCGCTTATTTGTTAATGTTTTACCGTAAGAAAATGCAAAAATATCGTTTTAATATTTTCATCTCATCGGTTCTGGGCGGTTTTAAAATTTTTTAAAATATTAATTAAACCCATGATTTACATGAGAATGTGAATTTATTATGTCCTGCATGTTAATTTATTAATTTTCATGTATAGAACGTTATAAAATGAAAGGATATGTTCGACGATATTTTCAGTCTAAGTTTTACCGTGCCGGCGGGATGGTACGCTCTCACGGCGGTTTGCACAGGCATACGCCTGGGCGTAAGCCCATGCGTCGCCGACCTAGCGGCCGGCCGTTCGGTATTTATAGGAAGGCACTTTCGGTTCGCTCGGACCGGTCGGGAGTAGCGTCGAGCGTGTGGCTCTTTTATGACTTCGGTTGAAAAGCAGTCTACCGCTCCTCGAGAATATACTTTCTCGACTATTCTCGTTCCGGTTTTCCGTTGCGGATTATTATTAATCTCCACACAGCATTACCACGGGTCGGTGTCTAAGACCGAATGGCCCATATGTGGTGAGCCTTGTAATATAAGGCTGGTGACCTGTATGCACTTATAAATGTTGCATACTTGTACAAACTGAGCATCAACTGTCTGTAACCAAAATTTGTTAAAACTGAAAAAGTTATAAGATTGTATAAAATTTTTGAACCAAGAAAGTAGTGTTAGACGAAAATTCGTTCTATCACTTTTAGAAGGGAGACTGTTTGGAAATATTTAAAGTATAAAATACACAAAAGTCCACTGAATTATGAACAAAATTACGTCCCTGAATTTAAGAAAAGTCAAGAGGTGTCAGAAATAAAATCCTCTCTGATACGTTCAGAGAGGAAAATAAGTATGGAGAGAGGAGTAAAAATGAAAGAAGTTTTAAGGCTGGGGAAACTTCTAAAGGAGAGAGATTCCAACATATCTAATATGTACATTTAAAGCAAGTCCAAGGAACTCTCTCCGTTAATGTTTGAAAAGGTGTGTGCAGATGGAGGAGAAATGTATAAAGTACAGAGACGAGGTTGGTGGGCCCGCTCTAATGATAAAGATTATAAAAT
>NW_027478195.1:127500-130000 GCF_051020975.1 Osmia lignaria lignaria | reverse complement strand
AAAACTGTGCGACCAACGGCGCCAAAGAGCACGACGCCGGACCATTTCTCTCTGGCTGATGTGAATGGAAGTAAAAGACGCTTGCGTGAGGTCTCTCGACCTTTATCTCTCTAACTTATACTTATGGGTCGTCGTCTACTTGATCGGGTACAAACAAGTCGTAAGAAACAAACAAACAAACCACAAAAATACAAGTCGTAAAAAAACAAACTTCTGTTGGTTAACCTACAATATGAAGGATCGAAATGAAAGAAGGATCATATTATTACAAACCGAAAGTGAAGGATCATTAAAATTGAAATACAATATATATAAATATATAAATGTACCCGTCGTTGCGACACCCTAGTTAAATGGAAAGATATAAAAAAGAGAGAAAAGGAATACAGATGACCCGCCGTCTGATCTTTGCTAAATGATCTGGCATCACCGGAGTTTTTTTGGTCCGTGTTGCGTTCGCTCTATTCGAAATGAAACTCGCGGAGGCGAAGAATTGTTAAAAGTTTACGAAGCGTCTAGGAGTGGTTAAAACTGAGAGAGTTGAAACTACGATGTATTAGAACGAGCAACCGTCGAAACTTTGTTTTCGCGACGTTCTTTTCGTCGCTCTCGTCCCCACGCTCCTACGCTTTGGTTGTTTCTTTGCCATCCGTGTTGCGATAAAAAGATTTCTCCATTGTCCAAAAAGGACGGATCGAGATTCCTCTTTCGAGAGGGAGAGAGAGGTACTTGCGGGTAACCTGGAATCTACGAAACACGCACCGTGGTAAGATTCGTGCGTCCGCCTGATCGATGTGTGTTGTTTACGGACCGGCTGAGAAGCGACGATAGCGAGTCTTTGAAAAACTATGTGTCCATTAGTTAGACCGATCGTCGCCGGCCGTGTGTCTGTTCGAATCTCGCAACCCACGATTCAGCGACAGGACGCGCGCTCGCATTCCTTGTGTGCGTTCGTACTTTTCAAGGTTTTTAAATGTACTTTACGCCCGACCGTCGAGAGGAGCGTGCCACTGGGCGTTTCTCCGACGGTTTCCGTCCTTGGACGCGATCGTGTCGTCAACGATCGAACAAACAAACAAATACGTTGGCGACGCCCGAATTCGCTCTCCCGCACGCGCCGGGTGGGAGAGTGATGTGGGTATCGAATGTGATGCGTGTTAATAATGAAAATAACACTCTAAAGATCTAAAGAGTTTGAAATACAAAATTTTACGATTACCCTGAACGGTGGATCACTTGGCTCGTGGGTCGATGAAGAACGCAGCTAATTGCGCGTCAACGTGTGAACTGCAGGACACATGAACATCGACATTTCGAACGCACATTGCGGTCCACGGATACAATTCCTGGACCACGCCTGGCTGAGGGTCGTTTTCTTAACAAAAGACTGCTTGCGTTTGCTTCTCGAAAAAAGAGTAATTCATTTCTTTCTAAACATCTCGCCGTCGTTCAACGAAAGTAGAACGTTTCGGAGCGGGATTATCGAACGAAATTGAAAGAATGAATGAACGATAAACAAAGAAAGAGTCGCAACGTACGAGCGATAGTTGGGCAGTTCGTCGGCGTTTGTCGTGGAAACGATGTGACGAAAATCGCAACCGATACACTAAATGCAGGCCGTTAAAGGAGAGAAACAAATTTCGAAATATCTCTTCGAACTAGCGCAAGTGCGTCACGGCGCGCGAGTCGTTCGTTAAAATTTATAAACGACCGCCCGTGAAAGCACCGAGTTCTCGGAAGATAATCTATAAAGATTCTCCATCCTGCTGGAAGTTATCGGATCGGCGCGATTGTTCACTTGTAGAAATCCACGCTCCCGACGTTGCCAGAAACGATATTTACGAAAGGTGTGTCAAAAATAAACGAAAGAAGCTCTCCTATAAATTTAGAAAAAGCAAACGAGTGAAATGTTTGAGATGATAATTTGCTGAAATGCAAGCTCGAATAGCCCCAGGGTTTCGAATGATTCCCCGCGCTTTATACATCTCTCTGTTTACAAACGGTGTATAAATGAAAGATCGCTTCAGATGGGTCGTCGCTGTTTGACGCGCGATGCTGTTCCTTTTTTTTTGTCTGTCTGTGCGTTTAGCTTCGCTAAACAAGTTAAATGGTTAAAAAGCGTCGAAAAAGCGAATACACACGCGACAAGACAAATCTAACGAGTAAAGGAACGCTCCGCTCCAAGATAAAAATGGTTGTTTACAATCAATACAGCGTTTCGGTACCCCTGATCGTAGTCTGAAACTGTGTAACAAAAGAGAGGAAAGCGAATGGTGAAGGAACTTCGAAGCCTCCGTGGCGTGGCTAGAACTTGTGATAAAAGTATGTTTGCAGCAATTATGCATGCTCCCGTTAAAACAGCATTTCAATGTCTCGCATGGCTTAAAGCTCTAGGAGGCTTCAACATTTAGAATACATACGGACTACTTCGTTTGTTAAAGATAAGCGAAGACCGCGCGACCATCGCTCGGTCGTCCAGTCCTCGAAAGTTTTGTTGCGT
>NW_027478195.1:115000-120000 GCF_051020975.1 Osmia lignaria lignaria | reverse complement strand
TAGCGTTTAACTATGGATCCACGGTACAGAATGCAAAAATATGATTGTTAAAATTTTCGACTAATCGGTTCTAAGAGGCGAAGCAATACGCCGCTGGGACTTTGAAATATTTCGGAGCGCACCTAAAGTTCGTTATTTTGGCTAAACGGAGCGAAAATCTGCATTTATACCATCACGGACGTTAGTTTAATAGCGTTTAACGATCGATCCACGGTACAGAATGCAAAAATATGATTGTTAAAATTTTCGACTAATCGGTTCTAAGAGGCGAAGCAATACGCCGCTGGGACTTTGAAATATTTCGGAGCGCACCTAAAGTTCGTTATTTTGGCTAAACGGAGCGAAAATCTGCATTTATACCATCACGGACGTTAGTTTAATAGCGTTTAACGATCGATCCACGGTACAGAATGCAAAAATATGATTGTTAAAATTTTCGACTAATCGGTTCTAAGAGGCGAAGCAATACGCCGCTGGGACTTTGAAATATTTCGGAGCGCACCTAAAGTTCGTTATTTTGGCTAAACGGAGCGAAAATCTGCATTTATACCATCACGGACGTTAGTTTAATAGCGTTTAACGATCGATCCACGGTACAGAATGCAAAAATATGATTGTTAAAATTTTCGACTAATCGGTTCTAAGAGGCGAAGCAATACGCCGCTGGGACTTTGAAATATTTCGGAGCGCACCTAAAGTTCGTTATTTTGGCTAAACGGAGCGAAAATCTGCATTTATACCATCACGGACGTTAGTTTAATAGCGTTTAACGATGGATCCACGGTACAGAATGCAAAAATATGATTGTTAAAATTTTCGACTAATCGGTTCTAAGAGGCGAAGCAATACGCCGCTGGGACTTTGAAATATTTCGGAGCGCACCTAAAGTTCGTTATTTTGGCTAAACGGAGCGAAAATCTGCATTTATACCATCACGGACGCTAGTTTAATAGCGTTTAACGATCGATCCACGGTACAGAATGCAAAAATATGATTGTTAAAATTTTCGACTAATCGGTTCTAAGAGGCGAAGCAATACGCCGCTGGGACTTTGAAATATTTCGGAGCGCACCTAAAGTTCGTTATTTTGGCTAAACGGAGCGAAAATCTGCATTTATACCATCACGGACGTTAGTTTAATAGCGTTTAACGATCGATCCACGGTACAGAATGCAAAAATATGATTGTTAAAATTTTCGACTAATCGGTTCTAAGAGGCGAAGCAATACGCCGCTGGGACTTTGAAATATTTCGGAGCGCACCTAAAGTTCGTTATTTTGGCTAAACGGAGCGAAAATCTGCATTTATACCATCTCGGACGTTAGTTTAATAGCGTTTAACTATGGATCCACGGTACAGAATGCAAAAATATGATTGTTAAAATTTTCGACTAATCGGTTCTAAGAGGCGAAGCAATACGCCGCTGGGACTTTGAAATATTTCGGAGCGCACCTAAAGTTCGTTATTTTGGCTAAACGGAGCGAAAATCTGCATTTATACCATCACGGACGTTAGTTTAATAGCGTTTAACGATCGATCCACGGTACAGAATGCAAAAATATGATTGTTAAAATTTTCGACTAATCGGTTCTAAGAGGCGAAGCAATACGCCGCTGGGACTTTGAAATATTTCGGAGCGCACCTAAAGTTCGTTATTTTGGCTAAACGGAGCGAAAATCTGCATTTATACCATCACGGACGTTAGTTTAATAGCGTTTAACGATCGATCCACGGTACAGAATGCAAAAATATGATTGTTAAAATTTTCGACTAATCGGTTCTAAGAGGCGAAGCAATACGCCGCTGGGACTTTGAAATATTTCGGAGCGCACCTAAAGTTCGTTATTTTGGCTAAACGGAGCGAAAATCTGCATTTATACCATCACGGACGTTAGTTTAATAGCGTTTAACGATCGATCCACGGTACAGAATGCAAAAATATGATTGTTAAAATTTTCGACTAATCGGTTCTAAGAGGCGAAGCAATACGCCGCTGGGACTTTGAAATATTTCGGAGCGCACCTAAAGTTCGTTATTTTGGCTAAACGGAGCGAAAATCTGCATTTATACCATCACGGACGTTAGTTTAATAGCGTTTAACGATCGATCCACGGTACAGAATGCAAAAATATGATTGTTAAAATTTTCGACTAATCGGTTCTAAGAGGCGAAGCAATACGCCGCTGGGACTTTGAAATATTTCGGAGCGCACCTAAAGTTCGTTATTTTGGCTAAACGGAGCGAAAATCTGCATTTATACCATCACGGACGTTAGTTTAATAGCGTTTAACGATGGATCCACGGTACAGAATGCAAAAATATGATTGTTAAAATTTTCGACTAATCGGTTCTAAGAGGCGAAGCAATACGCCGCTGGGACTTTGAAATATTTCGGAGCGCACCTAAAGTTCGTTATTTTGGCTAAACGGAGCGAAAATCTGCATTTATACCATCACGGACGCTAGTTTAATAGCGTTTAACGATCGATCCACGGTACAGAATGCAAAAATATGATTGTTAAAATTTTCGACTAATCGGTTCTAAGAGGCGAAGCAATACGCCGCTGGGACTTTGAAATATTTCGGAGCGCACCTAAAGTTCGTTATTTTGGCTAAACGGAGCGAAAATCTGCATTTATACCATCACGGACGTTAGTTTAATAGCGTTTAACGATGGATCCACGGTACAGAATGCAAAAATATGATTGTTAAAATTTTCGACTAATCGGTTCTAAGAGGCGAAGCAATACGCCGCTGGGACTTTGAAATATTTCGGAGCGCACCTAAAGTTCGTTATTTTGGCTAAACGGAGCGAAAATCTGCATTTATACCATCACGGACGCTAGTTTAATAGCGTTTAACGATCGATCCACGGTACAGAATGCAAAAATATGATTGTTAAAATTTTCGACTAATCGGTTCTAAGAGGCGAAGCAATACGCCGCTGGGACTTTGAAATATTTCGGAGCGCACCTAAAGTTCGTTATTTTGGCTAAACGGAGCGAAAATCTGCATTTATACCATCACGGACGTTAGTTTAATAGCGTTTAACGATCGATCCACGGTACAGAATGCAAAAATATGATTGTTAAAATTTTCGACTAATCGGTTCTAAGAGGCGAAGCAATACGCCGCTGGGACTTTGAAATATTTCGGAGCGCACCTAAAGTTCGTTATTTTGGCTAAACGGAGCGAAAATCTGCATTTATACCATCACGGACGTTAGTTTAATAGCGTTTAACGATGGATCCACGGTACAGAATGCAAAAATATGATTGTTAAAATTTTCGACTAATCGGTTCTAAGAGGCGAAGCAATACGCCGCTGGGACTTTGAAATATTTCGGAGCGCACCTAAAGTTCGTTATTTTGGCTAAACGGAGCGAAAATCTGCATTTATACCATCACGGACGCTAGTTTAATAGCGTTTAACGATCGATCCACGGTACAGAATGCAAAAATATGATTGTTAAAATTTTCGACTAATCGGTTCTAAGAGGCGAAGCAATACGCCGCTGGGACTTTGAAATATTTCGGAGCGCACCTAAAGTTCGTTATTTTGGCTAAACGGAGCGAAAATCTGCATTTATACCATCACGGACGTTAGTTTAATAGCGTTTAACGATGGATCCACGGTACAGAATGCAAAAATATGATTGTTAAAATTTTCGACTAATCGGTTCTAAGAGGCGAAGCAATACGCCGCTGGGACTTTGAAATATTTCGGAGCGCACCTAAAGTTCGTTATTTTGGCTAAACGGAGCGAAAATCTGCATTTATACCATCACGGACGCTAGTTTAATAGCGTTTAACGATCGATCCACGGTACAGAATGCAAAAATATGATTGTTAAAATTTTCGACTAATCGGTTCTAAGAGGCGAAGCAATACGCCGCTGGGACTTTGAAATATTTCGGAGCGCACCTAAAGTTCGTTATTTTGGCTAAACGGAGCGAAAATCTGCATTTATACCATCACGGACGTTAGTTTAATAGCGTTTAACGATGGATCCACGGTACAGAATGCAAAAATATGATTGTTAAAATTTTCGACTAATCGGTTCTAAGAGGCGAAGCAATACGCCGCTGGGACTTTGAAATATTTCGGAGCGCACCTAAAGTTCGTTATTTTGGCTAAACGGAGCGAAAATCTGCATTTATACCATCACGGACGCTAGTTTAATAGCGTTTAACGATCGATCCACGGTACAGAATGCAAAAATATGATTGTTAAAATTTTCGACTAATCGGTTCTAAGAGGCGAAGCAATACGCCGCTGGGACTTTGAAATATTTCGGAGCGCACCTAAAGTTCGTTATTTTGGCTAAACGGAGCGAAAATCTGCATTTATACCATCACGGACGCTAGTTTAATAGCGTTTAACGATCGATCCACGGTACAGAATGCAAAAATATGATTGTTAAAATTTTCGACTAATCGGTTCTAAGAGGCGAAGCAATACGCCGCTGGGACTTTGAAATATTTCGGAGCGCACCTATAGTTCGTTATTTTGGCTAAACGGAGCGAAAATCTGCATTTATACCATCACGGACGTTAGTTTAATAGCGTTTAACGATGGATCCACGGTACAGAATGCAAAAATATGATTGTTAAAATTTTCGACTTATCGGTTCTGGATCACTGAAAAATCAAAAAAAATTATTAATTTTGATTAATTAAATTACATATGTAGTTTTATATTGTTATAGTCTCGTATTTGTTAATGTTTTGTCGTAAGAAAATGCAAAAATATCGTTTTAATGTTTTCGTCTCATCGGTTCTGGATCGCTGAAAAATCAAAAAAAAATATTAATTTTGATTAATTAAATTACAAATGGAGTTTTATATTGCTATAGTCGCTTATTTGTTAATGTTTTACCGTAAGAAAATGCAAAAATATCGTTTTAATATTTTCATCTCATCGGTTCTGGGCGGTTTTAAAATTTTTTAAAATATTAATTAAACCCATGATTTACATGAGAATGTGAATTTATTATGTCCTG
>NW_027478195.1:97500-102500 GCF_051020975.1 Osmia lignaria lignaria | reverse complement strand
ATGATACATTTCGATCAAGAACTACATTGATCGTCATGAAACTGTTTTTTTTTTTTGGGAGACGTGTACGCTCCTTTTCATAAAGGAGACTATCTTATTGCGAAAGTCAAAATCGCACGCTCTCACGGCGATTTGCCCCCGTATACGCCTGGGCGTAAGCCCGTGCGTCGCCGACCTAGCGGCCTGCCGATCGGTATTTACAGGGAGGCACTTTGAAAGCAACACGCCGTTGGAACTTTGAAAAATTTCGATGCGTCGCCAAAGTTCGTACTTTTCGATAAAATCTTCGTCCTATGATACATTTCGATCAAGAACTACATTGATCGTCATGAAACTGTTTTTTTTTTTGGGAGACGTGTACGCTCCTTTTCATAAAGGAGACTATCTTATTGCGAAAGTCAAAATCGCACGCTCTCACGGCGATTTGCCCCCGTATACGCCTGGGCGTAAGCCCGTGCGTCGCCGACCTAGCGGCCTGCCGATCGGTATTTAGAGGGAGGCACTTTGAAAGCAACACGCCGCTGGAACTTTGAAAAATTTCGGGGCAAAGCAATACGCGGCTGGGACTTTGAAATATTTCGGAGCGCACCTAAAGTTCGTTATTTTGGCTAAACGGAGCGAAAATCTGCATTTATACCATCACGGACGTTAGTTTAATAGCGTTTAACGATGGATCCACGGTACAGAATGCAAAAATATGATTGTTAAAATTTTCGACTAATCGGTTCTAAGAGGCGAAGCAATACGCCGCTGGGACTTTGAAATATTTCGGAGCGCACCTAAAGTTCGTTATTTTGGCTAAACGGAGCGAAAATCTGCATTTATACCATCACGGACGTTAGTTTAATAGCGTTTAACGATGGATCCACGGTACAGAATGCAAAAATATGATTGTTAAAATTTTCGACTAATCGGTTCTAAGAGGCGAAGCAATACGCCGCTGGGACTTTGAAATATTTCGGAGCGCACCTAAAGTTCGTTATTTTGGCTAAACGGAGCGAAAATCTGCATTTATACCATCACGGACGCTAGTTTAATAGCGTTTAACGATCGATCCACGGTACAGAATGCAAAAATATGATTGTTAAAATTTTCGACTAATCGGTTCTAAGAGGCGAAGCAATACGCCGCTGGGACTTTGAAATATTTCGGAGCGCACCTAAAGTTCGTTATTTTGGCTAAACGGAGCGAAAATCTGCATTTATACCATCACGGACGTTAGTTTAATAGCGTTTAACGATCGATCCACGGTACAGAATGCAAAAATATGATTGTTAAAATTTTCGACTAATCGGTTCTAAGAGGCGAAGCAATACGCCGCTGGGACTTTGAAATATTTCGGAGCGCACCTAAAGTTCGTTATTTTGGCTAAACGGAGCGAAAATCTGCATTTATACCATCTCGGACGTTAGTTTAATAGCGTTTAACTATGGATCCACGGTACAGAATGCAAAAATATGATTGTTAAAATTTTCGACTAATCGGTTCTAAGAGGCGAAGCAATACGCCGCTGGGACTTTGAAATATTTCGGAGCGCACCTAAAGTTCGTTATTTTGGCTAAACGGAGCGAAAATCTGCATTTATACCATCACGGACGTTAGTTTAATAGCGTTTAACGATCGATCCACGGTACAGAATGCAAAAATATGATTGTTAAAATTTTCGACTAATCGGTTCTAAGAGGCGAAGCAATACGCCGCTGGGACTTTGAAATATTTCGGAGCGCACCTAAAGTTCGTTATTTTGGCTAAACGGAGCGAAAATCTGCATTTATACCATCACGGACGTTAGTTTAATAGCGTTTAACGATCGATCCACGGTACAGAATGCAAAAATATGATTGTTAAAATTTTCGACTAATCGGTTCTAAGAGGCGAAGCAATACGCCGCTGGGACTTTGAAATATTTCGGAGCGCACCTAAAGTTCGTTATTTTGGCTAAACGGAGCGAAAATCTGCATTTATACCATCACGGACGTTAGTTTAATAGCGTTTAACGATCGATCCACGGTACAGAATGCAAAAATATGATTGTTAAAATTTTCGACTAATCGGTTCTAAGAGGCGAAGCAATACGCCGCTGGGACTTTGAAATATTTCGGAGCGCACCTAAAGTTCGTTATTTTGGCTAAACGGAGCGAAAATCTGCATTTATACCA
Organism: Osmia lignaria lignaria; assembly: GCF_051020975.1. Classification (NCBI taxonomy): domain Eukaryota; kingdom Metazoa; phylum Arthropoda; class Insecta; order Hymenoptera; family Megachilidae; genus Osmia; species Osmia lignaria. Next base: position 100,341 of record NW_027478195.1, on the reverse strand, counting down.
TCACGGACGTTAGTTTAATAGCGTTTAACGATCGATCCACGGTACAGAATGCAAAAATATGATTGTTAAAATTTTCGACTAATCGGTTCTAAGAGGCGAAGCAATACGCCGCTGGGACTTTGAAATATTTCGGAGCGCACCTAAAGTTCGTTATTTTGGCTAAACGGAGCGAAAATCTGCATTTATACCATCACGGACGTTAGTTTAATAGCGTTTAACGATGGATCCACGGTACAGAATGCAAAAATATGATTGTTAAAATTTTCGACTAATCGGTTCTAAGAGGCGAAGCAATACGCCGCTGGGACTTTGAAATATTTCGGAGCGCACCTAAAGTTCGTTATTTTGGCTAAACGGAGCGAAAATCTGCATTTATACCATCACGGACGCTAGTTTAATAGCGTTTAACGATCGATCCACGGTACAGAATGCAAAAATATGATTGTTAAAATTTTCGACTAATCGGTTCTAAGAGGCGAAGCAATACGCCGCTGGGACTTTGAAATATTTCGGAGCGCACCTAAAGTTCGTTATTTTGGCTAAACGGAGCGAAAATCTGCATTTATACCATCACGGACGTTAGTTTAATAGCGTTTAACGATGGATCCACGGTACAGAATGCAAAAATATGATTGTTAAAATTTTCGACTAATCGGTTCTAAGAGGCGAAGCAATACGCCGCTGGGACTTTGAAATATTTCGGAGCGCACCTAAAGTTCGTTATTTTGGCTAAACGGAGCGAAAATCTGCATTTATACCATCACGGACGCTAGTTTAATAGCGTTTAACGATCGATCCACGGTACAGAATGCAAAAATATGATTGTTAAAATTTTCGACTAATCGGTTCTAAGAGGCGAAGCAATACGCCGCTGGGACTTTGAAATATTTCGGAGCGCACCTAAAGTTCGTTATTTTGGCTAAACGGAGCGAAAATCTGCATTTATACCATCACGGACGTTAGTTTAATAGCGTTTAACGATCGATCCACGGTACAGAATGCAAAAATATGATTGTTAAAATTTTCGACTAATCGGTTCTAAGAGGCGAAGCAATACGCCGCTGGGACTTTGAAATATTTCGGAGCGCACCTAAAGTTCGTTATTTTGGCTAAACGGAGCGAAAATCTGCATTTATACCATCACGGACGTTAGTTTAATAGCGTTTAACGATGGATCCACGGTACAGAATGCAAAAATATGATTGTTAAAATTTTCGACTAATCGGTTCTAAGAGGCGAAGCAATACGCCGCTGGGACTTTGAAATATTTCGGAGCGCACCTAAAGTTCGTTATTTTGGCTAAACGGAGCGAAAATCTGCATTTATACCATCACGGACGCTAGTTTAATAGCGTTTAACGATCGATCCACGGTACAGAATGCAAAAATATGATTGTTAAAATTTTCGACTAATCGGTTCTAAGAGGCGAAGCAATACGCCGCTGGGACTTTGAAATATTTCGGAGCGCACCTAAAGTTCGTTATTTTGGCTAAACGGAGCGAAAATCTGCATTTATACCATCACGGACGTTAGTTTAATAGCGTTTAACGATGGATCCACGGTACAGAATGCAAAAATATGATTGTTAAAATTTTCGACTAATCGGTTCTAAGAGGCGAAGCAATACGCCGCTGGGACTTTGAAATATTTCGGAGCGCACCTAAAGTTCGTTATTTTGGCTAAACGGAGCGAAAATCTGCATTTATACCATCACGGACGCTAGTTTAATAGCGTTTAACGATCGATCCACGGTACAGAATGCAAAAATATGATTGTTAAAATTTTCGACTAATCGGTTCTAAGAGGCGAAGCAATACGCCGCTGGGACTTTGAAATATTTCGGAGCGCACCTAAAGTTCGTTATTTTGGCTAAACGGAGCGAAAATCTGCATTTATACCATCACGGACGTTAGTTTAATAGCGTTTAACGATGGATCCACGGTACAGAATGCAAAAATATGATTGTTAAAATTTTCGACTAATCGGTTCTAAGAGGCGAAGCAATACGCCGCTGGGACTTTGAAATATTTCGGAGCGCACCTAAAGTTCGTTATTTTGGCTAAACGGAGCGAAAATCTGCATTTATACCATCACGGACGCTAGTTTAATAGCGTTTAACGATCGATCCACGGTACAGAATGCAAAAATATGATTGTTAAAATTTTCGACTAATCGGTTCTAAGAGGCGAAGCAATACGCCGCTGGGACTTTGAAATATTTCGGAGCGCACCTAAAGTTCGTTATTTTGGCTAAACGGAGCGAAAATCTGCATTTATACCATCACGGACGCTAGTTTAATAGCGTTTAACGATCGATCCACGGTACAGAATGCAAAAATATGATTGTTAAAATTTTCGACTAATCGGTTCTAAGAGGCGAAGCAATACGCCGCTGGGACTTTGAAATATTTCGGAGCGCACCTATAGTTCGTTATTTTGGCTAAACGGAGCGAAAATCTGCATTTATACCATCACGGACGTTAGTTTAATAGCGTTTAACGATGGATCCACGGTACAGAATGCAAAAATATGATTGTTAAAATTTTCGACTTATCGGTTCTGGATCACTGAAAAATCAAAAAAAATTATTAATTTTGATTAATTAAATTACATATGTAGTTTTATATTGTTATAGTCTCGTATTTGTTAATGTTTTGTCGTAAGAAAATGCAAAAATATCGTTTTAATGTTTTCGTCTCATCGGTTCTGGATCGCTGAAAAATCAAAAAAAAATATTAATTTTGATTAATTAAATTACAAATGGAGTTTTATATTGCTATAGTCGCTTATTTGTTAATGTTTTACCGTAAGAAAATGCAAAAATATCGTTTTAATATTTTCA
>NW_027478195.1:80000-85000 GCF_051020975.1 Osmia lignaria lignaria | reverse complement strand
CCTAGCGGCCTGCCGATCGGTATTTAGAGGGAGGCACTTTGAAAGCAACACGCCGTTGGAACTTTGAAAAATTTCGATGCGTCGCCAAAGTTCGTACTTTTCGATAAAATCTTCGTCCTATGATACATTTCGATCAAGAACTACATTGATCGTCATGAAACTGTTTTTTTTTTTGGGAGACGTGTACGCTCCTTTTCATAAAGGAGACTATCTTATTGCGAAAGTCAAAATCGCACGCTCTCACGGCGATTTGCCCCCGTATACGCCTGGGCGCAAGCCCGTGCGTCGCCGACCTAGCGGCCTGCCGATCGGTATTTAGAGGGAGGCACTTTGAAAGCAACACGCCGTTGGAACTTTGAAAAATTTCGATGCGTCGCCAAAGTTCGTACTTTTCGATAAAATCTTCGTCCTATGATACATTTCGATCAAGAACTACATTGATCGTCATGAAACTGTTTTTTTTTTTTGGGAGACGTGTACGCTCCTTTTCATAAAGGAGACTATCTTATTGCGAAAGTCAAAATCGCACGCTCTCACGGCGATTTGCCCCCGTATACGCCTGGGCGTAAGCCCGTGCGTCGCCGACCTAGCGGCCTGCCGATCGGTATTTACAGGGAGGCACTTTGAAAGCAACACGCCGTTGGAACTTTGAAAAATTTCGATGCGTCGCCAAAGTTCGTACTTTTCGATAAAATCTTCGTCCTATGATACATTTCGATCAAGAACTACATTGATCGTCATGAAACTGTTTTTTTTTTTGGGAGACGTGTACGCTCCTTTTCATAAAGGAGACTATCTTATTGCGAAAGTCAAAATCGCACGCTCTCACGGCGATTTGCCCCCGTATACGCCTGGGCGTAAGCCCGTGCGTCGCCGACCTAGCGGCCTGCCGATCGGTATTTAGAGGGAGGCACTTTGAAAGCAACACGCCGCTGGAACTTTGAAAAATTTCGGGGCAAAGCAATACGCGGCTGGGACTTTGAAATATTTCGGAGCGCACCTAAAGTTCGTTATTTTGGCTAAACGGAGCGAAAATCTGCATTTATACCATCACGGACGTTAGTTTAATAGCGTTTAACGATGGATCCACGGTACAGAATGCAAAAATATGATTGTTAAAATTTTCGACTAATCGGTTCTAAGAGGCGAAGCAATACGCCGCTGGGACTTTGAAATATTTCGGAGCGCACCTAAAGTTCGTTATTTTGGCTAAACGGAGCGAAAATCTGCATTTATACCATCACGGACGTTAGTTTAATAGCGTTTAACGATGGATCCACGGTACAGAATGCAAAAATATGATTGTTAAAATTTTCGACTAATCGGTTCTAAGAGGCGAAGCAATACGCCGCTGGGACTTTGAAATATTTCGGAGCGCACCTAAAGTTCGTTATTTTGGCTAAACGGAGCGAAAATCTGCATTTATACCATCACGGACGCTAGTTTAATAGCGTTTAACGATCGATCCACGGTACAGAATGCAAAAATATGATTGTTAAAATTTTCGACTAATCGGTTCTAAGAGGCGAAGCAATACGCCGCTGGGACTTTGAAATATTTCGGAGCGCACCTAAAGTTCGTTATTTTGGCTAAACGGAGCGAAAATCTGCATTTATACCATCACGGACGTTAGTTTAATAGCGTTTAACGATCGATCCACGGTACAGAATGCAAAAATATGATTGTTAAAATTTTCGACTAATCGGTTCTAAGAGGCGAAGCAATACGCCGCTGGGACTTTGAAATATTTCGGAGCGCACCTAAAGTTCGTTATTTTGGCTAAACGGAGCGAAAATCTGCATTTATACCATCTCGGACGTTAGTTTAATAGCGTTTAACTATGGATCCACGGTACAGAATGCAAAAATATGATTGTTAAAATTTTCGACTAATCGGTTCTAAGAGGCGAAGCAATACGCCGCTGGGACTTTGAAATATTTCGGAGCGCACCTAAAGTTCGTTATTTTGGCTAAACGGAGCGAAAATCTGCATTTATACCATCACGGACGTTAGTTTAATAGCGTTTAACGATCGATCCACGGTACAGAATGCAAAAATATGATTGTTAAAATTTTCGACTAATCGGTTCTAAGAGGCGAAGCAATACGCCGCTGGGACTTTGAAATATTTCGGAGCGCACCTAAAGTTCGTTATTTTGGCTAAACGGAGCGAAAATCTGCATTTATACCATCACGGACGTTAGTTTAATAGCGTTTAACGATCGATCCACGGTACAGAATGCAAAAATATGATTGTTAAAATTTTCGACTAATCGGTTCTAAGAGGCGAAGCAATACGCCGCTGGGACTTTGAAATATTTCGGAGCGCACCTAAAGTTCGTTATTTTGGCTAAACGGAGCGAAAATCTGCATTTATACCATCACGGACGTTAGTTTAATAGCGTTTAACGATCGATCCACGGTACAGAATGCAAAAATATGATTGTTAAAATTTTCGACTAATCGGTTCTAAGAGGCGAAGCAATACGCCGCTGGGACTTTGAAATATTTCGGAGCGCACCTAAAGTTCGTTATTTTGGCTAAACGGAGCGAAAATCTGCATTTATACCATCACGGACGTTAGTTTAATAGCGTTTAACGATCGATCCACGGTACAGAATGCAAAAATATGATTGTTAAAATTTTCGACTAATCGGTTCTAAGAGGCGAAGCAATACGCCGCTGGGACTTTGAAATATTTCGGAGCGCACCTAAAGTTCGTTATTTTGGCTAAACGGAGCGAAAATCTGCATTTATACCATCACGGACGTTAGTTTAATAGCGTTTAACGATGGATCCACGGTACAGAATGCAAAAATATGATTGTTAAAATTTTCGACTAATCGGTTCTAAGAGGCGAAGCAATACGCCGCTGGGACTTTGAAATATTTCGGAGCGCACCTAAAGTTCGTTATTTTGGCTAAACGGAGCGAAAATCTGCATTTATACCATCACGGACGCTAGTTTAATAGCGTTTAACGATCGATCCACGGTACAGAATGCAAAAATATGATTGTTAAAATTTTCGACTAATCGGTTCTAAGAGGCGAAGCAATACGCCGCTGGGACTTTGAAATATTTCGGAGCGCACCTAAAGTTCGTTATTTTGGCTAAACGGAGCGAAAATCTGCATTTATACCATCACGGACGTTAGTTTAATAGCGTTTAACGATGGATCCACGGTACAGAATGCAAAAATATGATTGTTAAAATTTTCGACTAATCGGTTCTAAGAGGCGAAGCAATACGCCGCTGGGACTTTGAAATATTTCGGAGCGCACCTAAAGTTCGTTATTTTGGCTAAACGGAGCGAAAATCTGCATTTATACCATCACGGACGCTAGTTTAATAGCGTTTAACGATCGATCCACGGTACAGAATGCAAAAATATGATTGTTAAAATTTTCGACTAATCGGTTCTAAGAGGCGAAGCAATACGCCGCTGGGACTTTGAAATATTTCGGAGCGCACCTAAAGTTCGTTATTTTGGCTAAACGGAGCGAAAATCTGCATTTATACCATCACGGACGTTAGTTTAATAGCGTTTAACGATCGATCCACGGTACAGAATGCAAAAATATGATTGTTAAAATTTTCGACTAATCGGTTCTAAGAGGCGAAGCAATACGCCGCTGGGACTTTGAAATATTTCGGAGCGCACCTAAAGTTCGTTATTTTGGCTAAACGGAGCGAAAATCTGCATTTATACCATCACGGACGTTAGTTTAATAGCGTTTAACGATGGATCCACGGTACAGAATGCAAAAATATGATTGTTAAAATTTTCGACTAATCGGTTCTAAGAGGCGAAGCAATACGCCGCTGGGACTTTGAAATATTTCGGAGCGCACCTAAAGTTCGTTATTTTGGCTAAACGGAGCGAAAATCTGCATTTATACCATCACGGACGCTAGTTTAATAGCGTTTAACGATCGATCCACGGTACAGAATGCAAAAATATGATTGTTAAAATTTTCGACTAATCGGTTCTAAGAGGCGAAGCAATACGCCGCTGGGACTTTGAAATATTTCGGAGCGCACCTAAAGTTCGTTATTTTGGCTAAACGGAGCGAAAATCTGCATTTATACCATCACGGACGTTAGTTTAATAGCGTTTAACGATGGATCCACGGTACAGAATGCAAAAATATGATTGTTAAAATTTTCGACTAATCGGTTCTAAGAGGCGAAGCAATACGCCGCTGGGACTTTGAAATATTTCGGAGCGCACCTAAAGTTCGTTATTTTGGCTAAACGGAGCGAAAATCTGCATTTATACCATCACGGACGCTAGTTTAATAGCGTTTAACGATCGATCCACGGTACAGAATGCAAAAATATGATTGTTAAAATTTTCGACTAATCGGTTCTAAGAGGCGAAGCAATACGCCGCTGGGACTTTGAAATATTTCGGAGCGCACCTAAAGTTCGTTATTTTGGCTAAACGGAGCGAAAATCTGCATTTATACCATCACGGACGTTAGTTTAATAGCGTTTAACGATGGATCCACGGTACAGAATGCAAAAATATGATTGTTAAAATTTTCGACTAATCGGTTCTAAGAGGCGAAGCAATACGCCGCTGGGACTTTGAAATATTTCGGAGCGCACCTAAAGTTCGTTATTTTGGCTAAACGGAGCGAAAATCTGCATTTATACCATCACGGACGCTAGTTTAATAGCGTTTAACGATCGATCCACGGTACAGAATGCAAAAATATGATTGTTAAAATTTTCGACTAATCGGTTCTAAGAGGCGAAGCAATACGCCGCTGGGACTTTGAAATATTTCGGAGCGCACCTAAAGTTCGTTATTTTGGCTAAACGGAGCGAAAATCTGCATTTATACCATCACGGACGCTAGTTTAATAGCGTTTAACGATCGATCCACGGTACAGAATGCAAAAATATGATTGTTAAAATTTTCGACTAATCGGTTCTAAGAGGCGAAGCAATACGCCGCTGGGACTTTGAAATATTTCGGAGCGCACCTATAGTTCG
>NW_027478195.1:65000-67500 GCF_051020975.1 Osmia lignaria lignaria | reverse complement strand
TTCGATCAAGAACTACATTGATCGTCATGAAACTGTTTTTTTTTTTGGGAGACGTGTACGCTCCTTTTCATAAAGGAGACTATCTTATTGCGAAAGTCAAAATCGCACGCTCTCACGGCGATTTGCCCCCGTATACGCCTGGGCGTAAGCCCGTGCGTCGCCGACCTAGCGGCCTGCCGATCGGTATTTACAGGGAGGCACTTTGAAAGCAACACGCCGTTGGAACTTTGAAAAATTTCGATGAGTCGCCAAAGTTCGTACTTTTCGATAAAATCTTCGTCCTATGATACATTTCGATCAAGAACTACATTGATCGTCATGAAACTGTTTTTTTTTTTGGGAGACGTGTACGCTCCTTTTCATAAAGGAGACTATCTTATTGCGAAAGTCAAAATCGCACGCTCTCACGGCGATTTGCCCCCGTATACGCCTGGGCGTAAGCCCGTGCGTCGCCGACCTAGCGGCCTGCCGATCGGTATTTAGAGGGAGGCACTTTGAAAGCAACACGCCGCTGGAACTTTGAAAAATTTCGGGGCAAAGCAATACGCGGCTGGGACTTTGAAATATTTCGGAGCGCACCTAAAGTTCGTTATTTTGGCTAAACGGAGCGAAAATCTGCATTTATACCATCACGGACGTTAGTTTAATAGCGTTTAACGATGGATCCACGGTACAGAATGCAAAAATATGATTGTTAAAATTTTCGACTAATCGGTTCTAAGAGGCGAAGCAATACGCCGCTGGGACTTTGAAATATTTCGGAGCGCACCTAAAGTTCGTTATTTTGGCTAAACGGAGCGAAAATCTGCATTTATACCATCACGGACGTTAGTTTAATAGCGTTTAACGATGGATCCACGGTACAGAATGCAAAAATATGATTGTTAAAATTTTCGACTAATCGGTTCTAAGAGGCGAAGCAATACGCCGCTGGGACTTTGAAATATTTCGGAGCGCACCTAAAGTTCGTTATTTTGGCTAAACGGAGCGAAAATCTGCATTTATACCATCACGGACGCTAGTTTAATAGCGTTTAACGATCGATCCACGGTACAGAATGCAAAAATATGATTGTTAAAATTTTCGACTAATCGGTTCTAAGAGGCGAAGCAATACGCCGCTGGGACTTTGAAATATTTCGGAGCGCACCTAAAGTTCGTTATTTTGGCTAAACGGAGCGAAAATCTGCATTTATACCATCACGGACGTTAGTTTAATAGCGTTTAACGATCGATCCACGGTACAGAATGCAAAAATATGATTGTTAAAATTTTCGACTAATCGGTTCTAAGAGGCGAAGCAATACGCCGCTGGGACTTTGAAATATTTCGGAGCGCACCTAAAGTTCGTTATTTTGGCTAAACGGAGCGAAAATCTGCATTTATACCATCACGGACGTTAGTTTAATAGCGTTTAACGATGGATCCACGGTACAGAATGCAAAAATATGATTGTTAAAATTTTCGACTAATCGGTTCTAAGAGGCGAAGCAATACGCCGCTGGGACTTTGAAATATTTCGGAGCGCACCTAAAGTTCGTTATTTTGGCTAAACGGAGCGAAAATCTGCATTTATACCATCACGGACGTTAGTTTAATAGCGTTTAACGATGGATCCACGGTACAGAATGCAAAAATATGATTGTTAAAATTTTCGACTAATCGGTTCTAAGAGGCGAAGCAATACGCCGCTGGGACTTTGAAATATTTCGGAGCGCACCTAAAGTTCGTTATTTTGGCTAAACGGAGCGAAAATCTGCATTTATACCATCACGGACGCTAGTTTAATAGCGTTTAACGATCGATCCACGGTACAGAATGCAAAAATATGATTGTTAAAATTTTCGACTAATCGGTTCTAAGAGGCGAAGCAATACGCCGCTGGGACTTTGAAATATTTCGGAGCGCACCTAAAGTTCGTTATTTTGGCTAAACGGAGCGAAAATCTGCATTTATACCATCACGGACGCTAGTTTAATAGCGTTTAACGATCGATCCACGGTACAGAATGCAAAAATATGATTGTTAAAATTTTCGACTAATCGGTTCTAAGAGGCGAAGCAATACGCCGCTGGGACTTTGAAATATTTCGGAGCGCACCTATAGTTCGTTATTTTGGCTAAACGGAGCGAAAATCTGCATTTATACCATCACGGACGTTAGTTTAATAGCGTTTAACGATGGATCCACGGTACAGAATGCAAAAATATGATTGTTAAAATTTTCGACTTATCGGTTCTGGATCACTGAAAAATCAAAAAAAATTATTAATTTTGATTAATTAAATTACATATGTAGTTTTATATTGTTATAGTCTCGTATTTGTTAATGTTTTGTCGTAAGAAAATGCAAAAATATCGTTTTAATGTTTTCGTCTCATCGGTTCTGGATCGCTGAAAAATCAAAAAAAAATATTAATTTTGATTAATTAAATTACAAATGGAGTTTTATATTGCTATAGTCGCTTATTTGTTAATGTTTTACCGTAAGAAAATGCAAAA
>NW_027478195.1:47500-52500 GCF_051020975.1 Osmia lignaria lignaria | reverse complement strand
ATCTTATTGCGAAAGTCAAAATCGCACGCTCTCACGGCGATTTGCCCCCGTATACGCCTGGGCGTAAGCCCGTGCGTCGCCGACCTAGCGGCCTGCCGATCGGTATTTAGAGGGAGGCACTTTGAAAGCAACACGCCGCTGGAACTTTGAAAAATTTCGGGGCAAAGCAATACGCGGCTGGGACTTTGAAATATTTCGGAGCGCACCTAAAGTTCGTTATTTTGGCTAAACGGAGCGAAAATCTGCATTTATACCATCACGGACGTTAGTTTAATAGCGTTTAACGATGGATCCACGGTACAGAATGCAAAAATATGATTGTTAAAATTTTCGACTAATCGGTTCTAAGAGGCGAAGCAATACGCCGCTGGGACTTTGAAATATTTCGGAGCGCACCTAAAGTTCGTTATTTTGGCTAAACGGAGCGAAAATCTGCATTTATACCATCACGGACGTTAGTTTAATAGCGTTTAACGATGGATCCACGGTACAGAATGCAAAAATATGATTGTTAAAATTTTCGACTAATCGGTTCTAAGAGGCGAAGCAATACGCCGCTGGGACTTTGAAATATTTCGGAGCGCACCTAAAGTTCGTTATTTTGGCTAAACGGAGCGAAAATCTGCATTTATACCATCACGGACGCTAGTTTAATAGCGTTTAACGATCGATCCACGGTACAGAATGCAAAAATATGATTGTTAAAATTTTCGACTAATCGGTTCTAAGAGGCGAAGCAATACGCCGCTGGGACTTTGAAATATTTCGGAGCGCACCTAAAGTTCGTTATTTTGGCTAAACGGAGCGAAAATCTGCATTTATACCATCACGGACGTTAGTTTAATAGCGTTTAACGATCGATCCACGGTACAGAATGCAAAAATATGATTGTTAAAATTTTCGACTAATCGGTTCTAAGAGGCGAAGCAATACGCCGCTGGGACTTTGAAATATTTCGGAGCGCACCTAAAGTTCGTTATTTTGGCTAAACGGAGCGAAAATCTGCATTTATACCATCTCGGACGTTAGTTTAATAGCGTTTAACTATGGATCCACGGTACAGAATGCAAAAATATGATTGTTAAAATTTTCGACTAATCGGTTCTAAGAGGCGAAGCAATACGCCGCTGGGACTTTGAAATATTTCGGAGCGCACCTAAAGTTCGTTATTTTGGCTAAACGGAGCGAAAATCTGCATTTATACCATCACGGACGTTAGTTTAATAGCGTTTAACGATCGATCCACGGTACAGAATGCAAAAATATGATTGTTAAAATTTTCGACTAATCGGTTCTAAGAGGCGAAGCAATACGCCGCTGGGACTTTGAAATATTTCGGAGCGCACCTAAAGTTCGTTATTTTGGCTAAACGGAGCGAAAATCTGCATTTATACCATCACGGACGTTAGTTTAATAGCGTTTAACGATCGATCCACGGTACAGAATGCAAAAATATGATTGTTAAAATTTTCGACTAATCGGTTCTAAGAGGCGAAGCAATACGCCGCTGGGACTTTGAAATATTTCGGAGCGCACCTAAAGTTCGTTATTTTGGCTAAACGGAGCGAAAATCTGCATTTATACCATCACGGACGTTAGTTTAATAGCGTTTAACGATCGATCCACGGTACAGAATGCAAAAATATGATTGTTAAAATTTTCGACTAATCGGTTCTAAGAGGCGAAGCAATACGCCGCTGGGACTTTGAAATATTTCGGAGCGCACCTAAAGTTCGTTATTTTGGCTAAACGGAGCGAAAATCTGCATTTATACCATCACGGACGTTAGTTTAATAGCGTTTAACGATCGATCCACGGTACAGAATGCAAAAATATGATTGTTAAAATTTTCGACTAATCGGTTGTAAGAGGCGAAGCAATACGCCGCTGGGACTTTGAAATATTTCGGAGCGCACCTAAAGTTCGTTATTTTGGCTAAACGGAGCGAAAATCTGCATTTATACCATCACGGACGTTAGTTTAATAGCGTTTAACGATGGATCCACGGTACAGAATGCAAAAATATGATTGTTAAAATTTTCGACTAATCGGTTCTAAGAGGCGAAGCAATACGCCGCTGGGACTTTGAAATATTTCGGAGCGCACCTAAAGTTCGTTATTTTGGCTAAACGGAGCGAAAATCTGCATTTATACCATCACGGACGCTAGTTTAATAGCGTTTAACGATCGATCCACGGTACAGAATGCAAAAATATGATTGTTAAAATTTTCGACTAATCGGTTCTAAGAGGCGAAGCAATACGCCGCTGGGACTTTGAAATATTTCGGAGCGCACCTAAAGTTCGTTATTTTGGCTAAACGGAGCGAAAATCTGCATTTATACCATCACGGACGTTAGTTTAATAGCGTTTAACGATGGATCCACGGTACAGAATGCAAAAATATGATTGTTAAAATTTTCGACTAATCGGTTCTAAGAGGCGAAGCAATACGCCGCTGGGACTTTGAAATATTTCGGAGCGCACCTAAAGTTCGTTATTTTGGCTAAACGGAGCGAAAATCTGCATTTATACCATCACGGACGCTAGTTTAATAGCGTTTAACGATCGATCCACGGTACAGAATGCAAAAATATGATTGTTAAAATTTTCGACTAATCGGTTCTAAGAGGCGAAGCAATACGCCGCTGGGACTTTGAAATATTTCGGAGCGCACCTAAAGTTCGTTATTTTGGCTAAACGGAGCGAAAATCTGCATTTATACCATCACGGACGTTAGTTTAATAGCGTTTAACGATCGATCCACGGTACAGAATGCAAAAATATGATTGTTAAAATTTTCGACTAATCGGTTCTAAGAGGCGAAGCAATACGCCGCTGGGACTTTGAAATATTTCGGAGCGCACCTAAAGTTCGTTATTTTGGCTAAACGGAGCGAAAATCTGCATTTATACCATCACGGACGTTAGTTTAATAGCGTTTAACGATGGATCCACGGTACAGAATGCAAAAATATGATTGTTAAAATTTTCGACTAATCGGTTCTAAGAGGCGAAGCAATACGCCGCTGGGACTTTGAAATATTTCGGAGCGCACCTAAAGTTCGTTATTTTGGCTAAACGGAGCGAAAATCTGCATTTATACCATCACGGACGCTAGTTTAATAGCGTTTAACGATCGATCCACGGTACAGAATGCAAAAATATGATTGTTAAAATTTTCGACTAATCGGTTCTAAGAGGCGAAGCAATACGCCGCTGGGACTTTGAAATATTTCGGAGCGCACCTATAGTTCGTTATTTTGGCTAAACGGAGCGAAAATCTGCATTTATACCATCACGGACGTTAGTTTAATAGCGTTTAACGATGGATCCACGGTACAGAATGCAAAAATATGATTGTTAAAATTTTCGACTAATCGGTTCTAAGAGGCGAAGCAATACGCCGCTGGGACTTTGAAATATTTCGGAGCGCACCTAAAGTTCGTTATTTTGGCTAAACGGAGCGAAAATCTGCATTTATACCATCACGGACGCTAGTTTAATAGCGTTTAACGATCGATCCACGGTACAGAATGCAAAAATATGATTGTTAAAATTTTCGACTAATCGGTTCTAAGAGGCGAAGCAATACGCCGCTGGGACTTTGAAATATTTCGGAGCGCACCTATAGTTCGTTATTTTGGCTAAACGGAGCGAAAATCTGCATTTATACCATCACGGACGTTAGTTTAATAGCGTTTAACGATGGATCCACGGTACAGAATGCAAAAATATGATTGTTAAAATTTTCGACTTATCGGTTCTGGATCACTGAAAAATCAAAAAAAATTATTAATTTTGATTAATTAAATTACATATGTAGTTTTATATTGTTATAGTCTCGTATTTGTTAATGTTTTGTCGTAAGAAAATGCAAAAATATCGTTTTAATGTTTTCGTCTCATCGGTTCTGGATCGCTGAAAAATCAAAAAAAAATATTAATTTTGATTAATTAAATTACAAATGGAGTTTTATATTGCTATAGTCGCTTATTTGTTAATGTTTTACCGTAAGAAAATGCAAAAATATCGTTTTAATATTTTCATCTCATCGGTTCTGGGCGGTTTTAAAATTTTTTAAAATATTAATTAAACCCATGATTTACATGAGAATGTGAATTTATTATGTCCTGCATGTTAATTTATTAATTTTCATGTATAGAACGTTATAAAATGAAAGGATATGTTCGACGATATTTTCAGTCTAAGTTTTACCGTGCCGGCGGGATGGTACGCTCTCACGGCGGTTTGCACAGGCATACGCCTGGGCGTAAGCCCATGCGTCGCCGACCTAGCGGCCGGCCGTTCGGTATTTATAGGAAGGCACTTTCGGTTCGCTCGGACCGGTCGGGAGTAGCGTCGAGCGTGTGGCTCTTTTATGACTTCGGTTGAAAAGCAGTCTACCGCTCCTCGAGAATATACTTTCTCGACTATTCTCGTTCCGGTTTTCCGTTGCGGATTATTATTAATCTCCACACAGCATTACCACGGGTCGGTGTCTAAGACCGAATGGCCCATATGTGGTGAGCCTTGTAATATAAGGCTGGTGACCTGTATGCACTTATAAATGTTGCATACTTGTACAAACTGAGCATCAACTGTCTGTAACCAAAATTTGTTAAAACTGAAAAAGTTATAAGATTGTATAAAATTTTTGAACCAAGAAAGTAGTGTTAGACGAAAATTCGTTCTATCACTTTTAGAAGGGAGACTGTTTGGAAATATTTAAAGTATAAAATACACAAAAGTCCACTGAATTATGAACAAAATTACGTCCCTGAATTTAAGAAAAGTCAAGAGGTGTCAGAAATAAAATCCTCTCTGATACGTTCAGAGAGGAAAATAAGTATGGAGAGAGGAGTAAAAATGAAAGAAGTTTTAAGGCTGGGGAAACTTCTAAAGGAGAGAGATTCCAACATATCTAATATGTACATTTAAAGCAAGTCCAAGGAACTCTCTCCGTTAATGTTTGAAAAGGTGTGTGCAGATGGAGGAGAAA
>NW_027478195.1:42500-45000 GCF_051020975.1 Osmia lignaria lignaria | reverse complement strand
CGGAGGTCGCTTTGATTACTCATCGCGTTTCTCCCGTCCGTTCGGAACCGCCGGCAAAAAAACTGTGCGACCAACGGCGCCAAAGAGCACGACGCCGGACCATTTCTCTCTGGCTGATGTGAATGGAAGTAAAAGACGCTTGCGTGAGGTCTCTCGACCTTTATCTCTCTAACTTATACTTATGGGTCGTCGTCTACTTGATCGGGTACAAACAAGTCGTAAGAAACAAACAAACAAACCACAAAAATACAAGTCGTAAAAAAACAAACTTCTGTTGGTTAACCTACAATATGAAGGATCGAAATGAAAGAAGGATCATATTATTACAAACCGAAAGTGAAGGATCATTAAAATTGAAATACAATATATATAAATATATAAATGTACCCGTCGTTGCGACACCCTAGTTAAATGGAAAGATATAAAAAAGAGAGAAAAGGAATACAGATGACCCGCCGTCTGATCTTTGCTAAATGATCTGGCATCACCGGAGTTTTTTTGGTCCGTGTTGCGTTCGCTCTATTCGAAATGAAACTCGCGGAGGCGAAGAATTGTTAAAAGTTTACGAAGCGTCTAGGAGTGGTTAAAACTGAGAGAGTTGAAACTACGATGTATTAGAACGAGCAACCGTCGAAACTTTGTTTTCGCGACGTTCTTTTCGTCGCTCTCGTCCCCACGCTCCTACGCTTTGGTTGTTTCTTTGCCATCCGTGTTGCGATAAAAAGATTTCTCCATTGTCCAAAAAGGACGGATCGAGATTCCTCTTTCGAGAGGGAGAGAGAGGTACTTGCGGGTAACCTGGAATCTACGAAACACGCACCGTGGTAAGATTCGTGCGTCCGCCTGATCGATGTGTGTTGTTTACGGACCGGCTGAGAAGCGACGATAGCGAGTCTTTGAAAAACTATGTGTCCATTAGTTAGACCGATCGTCGCCGGCCGTGTGTCTGTTCGAATCTCGCAACCCACGATTCAGCGACAGGACGCGCGCTCGCATTCCTTGTGTGCGTTCGTACTTTTCAAGGTTTTTAAATGTACTTTACGCCCGACCGTCGAGAGGAGCGTGCCACTGGGCGTTTCTCCGACGGTTTCCGTCCTTGGACGCGATCGTGTCGTCAACGATCGAACAAACAAACAAATACGTTGGCGACGCCCGAATTCGCTCTCCCGCACGCGCCGGGTGGGAGAGTGATGTGGGTATCGAATGTGATGCGTGTTAATAATGAAAATAACACTCTAAAGATCTAAAGAGTTTGAAATACAAAATTTTACGATTACCCTGAACGGTGGATCACTTGGCTCGTGGGTCGATGAAGAACGCAGCTAATTGCGCGTCAACGTGTGAACTGCAGGACACATGAACATCGACATTTCGAACGCACATTGCGGTCCACGGATACAATTCCTGGACCACGCCTGGCTGAGGGTCGTTTTCTTAACAAAAGACTGCTTGCGTTTGCTTCTCGAAAAAAGAGTAATTCATTTCTTTCTAAACATCTCGCCGTCGTTCAACGAAAGTAGAACGTTTCGGAGCGGGATTATCGAACGAAATTGAAAGAATGAATGAACGATAAACAAAGAAAGAGTCGCAACGTACGAGCGATAGTTGGGCAGTTCGTCGGCGTTTGTCGTGGAAACGATGTGACGAAAATCGCAACCGATACACTAAATGCAGGCCGTTAAAGGAGAGAAACAAATTTCGAAATATCTCTTCGAACTAGCGCAAGTGCGTCACGGCGCGCGAGTCGTTCGTTAAAATTTATAAACGACCGCCCGTGAAAGCACCGAGTTCTCGGAAGATAATCTATAAAGATTCTCCATCCTGCTGGAAGTTATCGGATCGGCGCGATTGTTCACTTGTAGAAATCCACGCTCCCGACGTTGCCAGAAACGATATTTACGAAAGGTGTGTCAAAAATAAACGAAAGAAGCTCTCCTATAAATTTAGAAAAAGCAAACGAGTGAAATGTTTGAGATGATAATTTGCTGAAATGCAAGCTCGAATAGCCCCAGGGTTTCGAATGATTCCCCGCGCTTTATACATCTCTCTGTTTACAAACGGTGTATAAATGAAAGATCGCTTCAGATGGGTCGTCGCTGTTTGACGCGCGATGCTGTTCCTTTTTTTTTGTCTGTCTGTGCGTTTAGCTTCGCTAAACAAGTTAAATGGTTAAAAAGCGTCGAAAAAGCGAATACACACGCGACAAGACAAATCTAACGAGTAAAGGAACGCTCCGCTCCAAGATAAAAATGGTTGTTTACAATCAATACAGCGTTTCGGTACCCCTGATCGTAGTCTGAAACTGTGTAACAAAAGAGAGGAAAGCGAATGGTGAAGGAACTTCGAAGCCTCCGTGGCGTGGCTAGAACTTGTGATAAAAGTATGTTTGCAGCAATTATGCATGCTCCCGTTAAAACAGCATTTCAATGTCTCGCATGGCTTAAAGCTCTAGGAGGCTTCAACATTTAGAATACATACGGACTACTTCGTTTGTTAAAGA
>NW_027478195.1:30000-35000 GCF_051020975.1 Osmia lignaria lignaria | reverse complement strand
TCGTTATTTTGGCTAAACGGAGCGAAAATCTGCATTTATACCATCTCGGACGTTAGTTTAATAGCGTTTAACTATGGATCCACGGTACAGAATGCAAAAATATGATTGTTAAAATTTTCGACTAATCGGTTCTAAGAGGCGAAGCAATACGCCGCTGGGACTTTGAAATATTTCGGAGCGCACCTAAAGTTCGTTATTTTGGCTAAACGGAGCGAAAATCTGCATTTATACCATCACGGACGTTAGTTTAATAGCGTTTAACGATCGATCCACGGTACAGAATGCAAAAATATGATTGTTAAAATTTTCGACTAATCGGTTCTAAGAGGCGAAGCAATACGCCGCTGGGACTTTGAAATATTTCGGAGCGCACCTAAAGTTCGTTATTTTGGCTAAACGGAGCGAAAATCTGCATTTATACCATCACGGACGTTAGTTTAATAGCGTTTAACGATCGATCCACGGTACAGAATGCAAAAATATGATTGTTAAAATTTTCGACTAATCGGTTCTAAGAGGCGAAGCAATACGCCGCTGGGACTTTGAAATATTTCGGAGCGCACCTAAAGTTCGTTATTTTGGCTAAACGGAGCGAAAATCTGCATTTATACCATCACGGACGTTAGTTTAATAGCGTTTAACGATCGATCCACGGTACAGAATGCAAAAATATGATTGTTAAAATTTTCGACTAATCGGTTCTAAGAGGCGAAGCAATACGCCGCTGGGACTTTGAAATATTTCGGAGCGCACCTAAAGTTCGTTATTTTGGCTAAACGGAGCGAAAATCTGCATTTATACCATCACGGACGTTAGTTTAATAGCGTTTAACGATCGATCCACGGTACAGAATGCAAAAATATGATTGTTAAAATTTTCGACTAATCGGTTCTAAGAGGCGAAGCAATACGCCGCTGGGACTTTGAAATATTTCGGAGCGCACCTAAAGTTCGTTATTTTGGCTAAACGGAGCGAAAATCTGCATTTATACCATCACGGACGTTAGTTTAATAGCGTTTAACGATGGATCCACGGTACAGAATGCAAAAATATGATTGTTAAAATTTTCGACTAATCGGTTCTAAGAGGCGAAGCAATACGCCGCTGGGACTTTGAAATATTTCGGAGCGCACCTAAAGTTCGTTATTTTGGCTAAACGGAGCGAAAATCTGCATTTATACCATCACGGACGCTAGTTTAATAGCGTTTAACGATCGATCCACGGTACAGAATGCAAAAATATGATTGTTAAAATTTTCGACTAATCGGTTCTAAGAGGCGAAGCAATACGCCGCTGGGACTTTGAAATATTTCGGAGCGCACCTAAAGTTCGTTATTTTGGCTAAACGGAGCGAAAATCTGCATTTATACCATCACGGACGTTAGTTTAATAGCGTTTAACGATGGATCCACGGTACAGAATGCAAAAATATGATTGTTAAAATTTTCGACTAATCGGTTCTAAGAGGCGAAGCAATACGCCGCTGGGACTTTGAAATATTTCGGAGCGCACCTAAAGTTCGTTATTTTGGCTAAACGGAGCGAAAATCTGCATTTATACCATCACGGACGCTAGTTTAATAGCGTTTAACGATCGATCCACGGTACAGAATGCAAAAATATGATTGTTAAAATTTTCGACTAATCGGTTCTAAGAGGCGAAGCAATACGCCGCTGGGACTTTGAAATATTTCGGAGCGCACCTAAAGTTCGTTATTTTGGCTAAACGGAGCGAAAATCTGCATTTATACCATCACGGACGTTAGTTTAATAGCGTTTAACGATCGATCCACGGTACAGAATGCAAAAATATGATTGTTAAAATTTTCGACTAATCGGTTCTAAGAGGCGAAGCAATACGCCGCTGGGACTTTGAAATATTTCGGAGCGCACCTAAAGTTCGTTATTTTGGCTAAACGGAGCGAAAATCTGCATTTATACCATCACGGACGTTAGTTTAATAGCGTTTAACGATGGATCCACGGTACAGAATGCAAAAATATGATTGTTAAAATTTTCGACTAATCGGTTCTAAGAGGCGAAGCAATACGCCGCTGGGACTTTGAAATATTTCGGAGCGCACCTAAAGTTCGTTATTTTGGCTAAACGGAGCGAAAATCTGCATTTATACCATCACGGACGCTAGTTTAATAGCGTTTAACGATCGATCCACGGTACAGAATGCAAAAATATGATTGTTAAAATTTTCGACTAATCGGTTCTAAGAGGCGAAGCAATACGCCGCTGGGACTTTGAAATATTTCGGAGCGCACCTAAAGTTCGTTATTTTGGCTAAACGGAGCGAAAATCTGCATTTATACCATCACGGACGTTAGTTTAATAGCGTTTAACGATGGATCCACGGTACAGAATGCAAAAATATGATTGTTAAAATTTTCGACTAATCGGTTCTAAGAGGCGAAGCAATACGCCGCTGGGACTTTGAAATATTTCGGAGCGCACCTAAAGTTCGTTATTTTGGCTAAACGGAGCGAAAATCTGCATTTATACCATCACGGACGCTAGTTTAATAGCGTTTAACGATCGATCCACGGTACAGAATGCAAAAATATGATTGTTAAAATTTTCGACTAATCGGTTCTAAGAGGCGAAGCAATACGCCGCTGGGACTTTGAAATATTTCGGAGCGCACCTAAAGTTCGTTATTTTGGCTAAACGGAGCGAAAATCTGCATTTATACCATCACGGACGTTAGTTTAATAGCGTTTAACGATGGATCCACGGTACAGAATGCAAAAATATGATTGTTAAAATTTTCGACTAATCGGTTCTAAGAGGCGAAGCAATACGCCGCTGGGACTTTGAAATATTTCGGAGCGCACCTAAAGTTCGTTATTTTGGCTAAACGGAGCGAAAATCTGCATTTATACCATCACGGACGCTAGTTTAATAGCGTTTAACGATCGATCCACGGTACAGAATGCAAAAATATGATTGTTAAAATTTTCGACTAATCGGTTCTAAGAGGCGAAGCAATACGCCGCTGGGACTTTGAAATATTTCGGAGCGCACCTAAAGTTCGTTATTTTGGCTAAACGGAGCGAAAATCTGCATTTATACCATCACGGACGCTAGTTTAATAGCGTTTAACGATCGATCCACGGTACAGAATGCAAAAATATGATTGTTAAAATTTTCGACTAATCGGTTCTAAGAGGCGAAGCAATACGCCGCTGGGACTTTGAAATATTTCGGAGCGCACCTATAGTTCGTTATTTTGGCTAAACGGAGCGAAAATCTGCATTTATACCATCACGGACGTTAGTTTAATAGCGTTTAACGATGGATCCACGGTACAGAATGCAAAAATATGATTGTTAAAATTTTCGACTTATCGGTTCTGGATCACTGAAAAATCAAAAAAAATTATTAATTTTGATTAATTAAATTACATATGTAGTTTTATATTGTTATAGTCTCGTATTTGTTAATGTTTTGTCGTAAGAAAATGCAAAAATATCGTTTTAATGTTTTCGTCTCATCGGTTCTGGATCGCTGAAAAATCAAAAAAAAATATTAATTTTGATTAATTAAATTACAAATGGAGTTTTATATTGCTATAGTCGCTTATTTGTTAATGTTTTACCGTAAGAAAATGCAAAAATATCGTTTTAATATTTTCATCTCATCGGTTCTGGGCGGTTTTAAAATTTTTTAAAATATTAATTAAACCCATGATTTACATGAGAATGTGAATTTATTATGTCCTGCATGTTAATTTATTAATTTTCATGTATAGAACGTTATAAAATGAAAGGATATGTTCGACGATATTTTCAGTCTAAGTTTTACCGTGCCGGCGGGATGGTACGCTCTCACGGCGGTTTGCACAGGCATACGCCTGGGCGTAAGCCCATGCGTCGCCGACCTAGCGGCCGGCCGTTCGGTATTTATAGGAAGGCACTTTCGGTTCGCTCGGACCGGTCGGGAGTAGCGTCGAGCGTGTGGCTCTTTTATGACTTCGGTTGAAAAGCAGTCTACCGCTCCTCGAGAATATACTTTCTCGACTATTCTCGTTCCGGTTTTCCGTTGCGGATTATTATTAATCTCCACACAGCATTACCACGGGTCGGTGTCTAAGACCGAATGGCCCATATGTGGTGAGCCTTGTAATATAAGGCTGGTGACCTGTATGCACTTATAAATGTTGCATACTTGTACAAACTGAGCATCAACTGTCTGTAACCAAAATTTGTTAAAACTGAAAAAGTTATAAGATTGTATAAAATTTTTGAACCAAGAAAGTAGTGTTAGACGAAAATTCGTTCTATCACTTTTAGAAGGGAGACTGTTTGGAAATATTTAAAGTATAAAATACACAAAAGTCCACTGAATTATGAACAAAATTACGTCCCTGAATTTAAGAAAAGTCAAGAGGTGTCAGAAATAAAATCCTCTCTGATACGTTCAGAGAGGAAAATAAGTATGGAGAGAGGAGTAAAAATGAAAGAAGTTTTAAGGCTGGGGAAACTTCTAAAGGAGAGAGATTCCAACATATCTAATATGTACATTTAAAGCAAGTCCAAGGAACTCTCTCCGTTAATGTTTGAAAAGGTGTGTGCAGATGGAGGAGAAATGTATAAAGTACAGAGACGAGGTTGGTGGGCCCGCTCTAATGATAAAGATTATAAAATTTGGTGGCAAAATGACCAGCATGATCACTGTACGCGCTTTCTCGATTTGTATAGCATGCCACTGTCCGCGCTATCTTTTATTATATTGTCCAGCGTGTGTGGTCTACGTGCTTGCACGATGGATGCACGGCGTGAAAGTGATTTTCGTGCTTTATGAGAGGAGGAGGAGAATATTTGGCCTCTATAAGAGGTACAAAATTTATGAAATGTGTGTTACATACAAAAGAGAAATGGCTTAACGTCGATCGGTCTTACAGGGAGGGCCGACGACGAAAATTTAAATTTACAATAATAACTAAGCTCCCTGGTTGATCCTGCCAGTAGTCATATGCTTGTCTCAAAGAT
>NW_027478195.1:25000-27500 GCF_051020975.1 Osmia lignaria lignaria | reverse complement strand
CTAGTTAAATGGAAAGATATAAAAAAGAGAGAAAAGGAATACAGATGACCCGCCGTCTGATCTTTGCTAAATGATCTGGCATCACCGGAGTTTTTTTGGTCCGTGTTGCGTTCGCTCTATTCGAAATGAAACTCGCGGAGGCGAAGAATTGTTAAAAGTTTACGAAGCGTCTAGGAGTGGTTAAAACTGAGAGAGTTGAAACTACGATGTATTAGAACGAGCAACCGTCGAAACTTTGTTTTCGCGACGTTCTTTTCGTCGCTCTCGTCCCCACGCTCCTACGCTTTGGTTGTTTCTTTGCCATCCGTGTTGCGATAAAAAGATTTCTCCATTGTCCAAAAAGGACGGATCGAGATTCCTCTTTCGAGAGGGAGAGAGAGGTACTTGCGGGTAACCTGGAATCTACGAAACACGCACCGTGGTAAGATTCGTGCGTCCGCCTGATCGATGTGTGTTGTTTACGGACCGGCTGAGAAGCGACGATAGCGAGTCTTTGAAAAACTATGTGTCCATTAGTTAGACCGATCGTCGCCGGCCGTGTGTCTGTTCGAATCTCGCAACCCACGATTCAGCGACAGGACGCGCGCTCGCATTCCTTGTGTGCGTTCGTACTTTTCAAGGTTTTTAAATGTACTTTACGCCCGACCGTCGAGAGGAGCGTGCCACTGGGCGTTTCTCCGACGGTTTCCGTCCTTGGACGCGATCGTGTCGTCAACGATCGAACAAACAAACAAATACGTTGGCGACGCCCGAATTCGCTCTCCCGCACGCGCCGGGTGGGAGAGTGATGTGGGTATCGAATGTGATGCGTGTTAATAATGAAAATAACACTCTAAAGATCTAAAGAGTTTGAAATACAAAATTTTACGATTACCCTGAACGGTGGATCACTTGGCTCGTGGGTCGATGAAGAACGCAGCTAATTGCGCGTCAACGTGTGAACTGCAGGACACATGAACATCGACATTTCGAACGCACATTGCGGTCCACGGATACAATTCCTGGACCACGCCTGGCTGAGGGTCGTTTTCTTAACAAAAGACTGCTTGCGTTTGCTTCTCGAAAAAAGAGTAATTCATTTCTTTCTAAACATCTCGCCGTCGTTCAACGAAAGTAGAACGTTTCGGAGCGGGATTATCGAACGAAATTGAAAGAATGAATGAACGATAAACAAAGAAAGAGTCGCAACGTACGAGCGATAGTTGGGCAGTTCGTCGGCGTTTGTCGTGGAAACGATGTGACGAAAATCGCAACCGATACACTAAATGCAGGCCGTTAAAGGAGAGAAACAAATTTCGAAATATCTCTTCGAACTAGCGCAAGTGCGTCACGGCGCGCGAGTCGTTCGTTAAAATTTATAAACGACCGCCCGTGAAAGCACCGAGTTCTCGGAAGATAATCTATAAAGATTCTCCATCCTGCTGGAAGTTATCGGATCGGCGCGATTGTTCACTTGTAGAAATCCACGCTCCCGACGTTGCCAGAAACGATATTTACGAAAGGTGTGTCAAAAATAAACGAAAGAAGCTCTCCTATAAATTTAGAAAAAGCAAACGAGTGAAATGTTTGAGATGATAATTTGCTGAAATGCAAGCTCGAATAGCCCCAGGGTTTCGAATGATTCCCCGCGCTTTATACATCTCTCTGTTTACAAACGGTGTATAAATGAAAGATCGCTTCAGATGGGTCGTCGCTGTTTGACGCGCGATGCTGTTCCTTTTTTTTTGTCTGTCTGTGCGTTTAGCTTCGCTAAACAAGTTAAATGGTTAAAAAGCGTCGAAAAAGCGAATACACACGCGACAAGACAAATCTAACGAGTAAAGGAACGCTCCGCTCCAAGATAAAAATGGTTGTTTACAATCAATACAGCGTTTCGGTACCCCTGATCGTAGTCTGAAACTGTGTAACAAAAGAGAGGAAAGCGAATGGTGAAGGAACTTCGAAGCCTCCGTGGCGTGGCTAGAACTTGTGATAAAAGTATGTTTGCAGCAATTATGCATGCTCCCGTTAAAACAGCATTTCAATGTCTCGCATGGCTTAAAGCTCTAGGAGGCTTCAACATTTAGAATACATACGGACTACTTCGTTTGTTAAAGATAAGCGAAGACCGCGCGACCATCGCTCGGTCGTCCAGTCCTCGAAAGTTTTGTTGCGTTCCAAAGAAGAGACAAATGGGGTTTACCCTTGCGCTAAGGGGAGAAGAAGAGAAAAGCAGTTGTTAAATCTAAGAGGTGTGTGGAGTACATCGCGTGTTGGTTAAAATTGTTAAATGAAGTATACGCGAAATGTTCTCTCGCTCTTGCTTTTCCTCTTGCTTCCGTGGCGCTCGAAAAGAAGGGATGATAAATAAAGAAACCTATTCGAAATCTCTTGTGGAACAAAAAATAATACGGACGGACGTTAAAATTGAACCGAGACGAAATGGATCGTCTTGCGAGTTGTCTTCGCTTTGAAATTGTTAAAAATTGATAAAAGCAATACGACGAAGCTGCAGTCCGCA
>NW_027478195.1:12500-17500 GCF_051020975.1 Osmia lignaria lignaria | reverse complement strand
CGATCGGTATTTAGAGGGAGGCACTTTGAAAGCAACACGCCGCTGGAACTTTGAAAAATTTCGGGGCAAAGCAATACGCGGCTGGGACTTTGAAATATTTCGGAGCGCACCTAAAGTTCGTTATTTTGGCTAAACGGAGCGAAAATCTGCATTTATACCATCACGGACGTTAGTTTAATAGCGTTTAACGATGGATCCACGGTACAGAATGCAAAAATATGATTGTTAAAATTTTCGACTAATCGGTTCTAAGAGGCGAAGCAATACGCCGCTGGGACTTTGAAATATTTCGGAGCGCACCTAAAGTTCGTTATTTTGGCTAAACGGAGCGAAAATCTGCATTTATACCATCACGGACGTTAGTTTAATAGCGTTTAACGATGGATCCACGGTACAGAATGCAAAAATATGATTGTTAAAATTTTCGACTAATCGGTTCTAAGAGGCGAAGCAATACGCCGCTGGGACTTTGAAATATTTCGGAGCGCACCTAAAGTTCGTTATTTTGGCTAAACGGAGCGAAAATCTGCATTTATACCATCACGGACGCTAGTTTAATAGCGTTTAACGATCGATCCACGGTACAGAATGCAAAAATATGATTGTTAAAATTTTCGACTAATCGGTTCTAAGAGGCGAAGCAATACGCCGCTGGGACTTTGAAATATTTCGGAGCGCACCTAAAGTTCGTTATTTTGGCTAAACGGAGCGAAAATCTGCATTTATACCATCACGGACGTTAGTTTAATAGCGTTTAACGATCGATCCACGGTACAGAATGCAAAAATATGATTGTTAAAATTTTCGACTAATCGGTTCTAAGAGGCGAAGCAATACGCCGCTGGGACTTTGAAATATTTCGGAGCGCACCTAAAGTTCGTTATTTTGGCTAAACGGAGCGAAAATCTGCATTTATACCATCTCGGACGTTAGTTTAATAGCGTTTAACTATGGATCCACGGTACAGAATGCAAAAATATGATTGTTAAAATTTTCGACTAATCGGTTCTAAGAGGCGAAGCAATACGCCGCTGGGACTTTGAAATATTTCGGAGCGCACCTAAAGTTCGTTATTTTGGCTAAACGGAGCGAAAATCTGCATTTATACCATCACGGACGTTAGTTTAATAGCGTTTAACGATCGATCCACGGTACAGAATGCAAAAATATGATTGTTAAAATTTTCGACTAATCGGTTCTAAGAGGCGAAGCAATACGCCGCTGGGACTTTGAAATATTTCGGAGCGCACCTAAAGTTCGTTATTTTGGCTAAACGGAGCGAAAATCTGCATTTATACCATCACGGACGTTAGTTTAATAGCGTTTAACGATCGATCCACGGTACAGAATGCAAAAATATGATTGTTAAAATTTTCGACTAATCGGTTCTAAGAGGCGAAGCAATACGCCGCTGGGACTTTGAAATATTTCGGAGCGCACCTAAAGTTCGTTATTTTGGCTAAACGGAGCGAAAATCTGCATTTATACCATCACGGACGTTAGTTTAATAGCGTTTAACGATCGATCCACGGTACAGAATGCAAAAATATGATTGTTAAAATTTTCGACTAATCGGTTCTAAGAGGCGAAGCAATACGCCGCTGGGACTTTGAAATATTTCGGAGCGCACCTAAAGTTCGTTATTTTGGCTAAACGGAGCGAAAATCTGCATTTATACCATCACGGACGTTAGTTTAATAGCGTTTAACGATCGATCCACGGTACAGAATGCAAAAATATGATTGTTAAAATTTTCGACTAATCGGTTGTAAGAGGCGAAGCAATACGCCGCTGGGACTTTGAAATATTTCGGAGCGCACCTAAAGTTCGTTATTTTGGCTAAACGGAGCGAAAATCTGCATTTATACCATCACGGACGTTAGTTTAATAGCGTTTAACGATGGATCCACGGTACAGAATGCAAAAATATGATTGTTAAAATTTTCGACTAATCGGTTCTAAGAGGCGAAGCAATACGCCGCTGGGACTTTGAAATATTTCGGAGCGCACCTAAAGTTCGTTATTTTGGCTAAACGGAGCGAAAATCTGCATTTATACCATCACGGACGCTAGTTTAATAGCGTTTAACGATCGATCCACGGTACAGAATGCAAAAATATGATTGTTAAAATTTTCGACTAATCGGTTCTAAGAGGCGAAGCAATACGCCGCTGGGACTTTGAAATATTTCGGAGCGCACCTAAAGTTCGTTATTTTGGCTAAACGGAGCGAAAATCTGCATTTATACCATCACGGACGTTAGTTTAATAGCGTTTAACGATGGATCCACGGTACAGAATGCAAAAATATGATTGTTAAAATTTTCGACTAATCGGTTCTAAGAGGCGAAGCAATACGCCGCTGGGACTTTGAAATATTTCGGAGCGCACCTAAAGTTCGTTATTTTGGCTAAACGGAGCGAAAATCTGCATTTATACCATCACGGACGCTAGTTTAATAGCGTTTAACGATCGATCCACGGTACAGAATGCAAAAATATGATTGTTAAAATTTTCGACTAATCGGTTCTAAGAGGCGAAGCAATACGCCGCTGGGACTTTGAAATATTTCGGAGCGCACCTAAAGTTCGTTATTTTGGCTAAACGGAGCGAAAATCTGCATTTATACCATCACGGACGTTAGTTTAATAGCGTTTAACGATGGATCCACGGTACAGAATGCAAAAATATGATTGTTAAAATTTTCGACTAATCGGTTCTAAGAGGCGAAGCAATACGCCGCTGGGACTTTGAAATATTTCGGAGCGCACCTAAAGTTCGTTATTTTGGCTAAACGGAGCGAAAATCTGCATTTATACCATCACGGACGCTAGTTTAATAGCGTTTAACGATCGATCCACGGTACAGAATGCAAAAATATGATTGTTAAAATTTTCGACTAATCGGTTCTAAGAGGCGAAGCAATACGCCGCTGGGACTTTGAAATATTTCGGAGCGCACCTATAGTTCGTTATTTTGGCTAAACGGAGCGAAAATCTGCATTTATACCATCACGGACGTTAGTTTAATAGCGTTTAACGATGGATCCACGGTACAGAATGCAAAAATATGATTGTTAAAATTTTCGACTAATCGGTTCTAAGAGGCGAAGCAATACGCCGCTGGGACTTTGAAATATTTCGGAGCGCACCTAAAGTTCGTTATTTTGGCTAAACGGAGCGAAAATCTGCATTTATACCATCACGGACGTTAGTTTAATAGCGTTTAACGATCGATCCACGGTACAGAATGCAAAAATATGATTGTTAAAATTTTCGACTAATCGGTTGTAAGAGGCGAAGCAATACGCCGCTGGGACTTTGAAATATTTCGGAGCGCACCTAAAGTTCGTTATTTTGGCTAAACGGAGCGAAAATCTGCATTTATACCATCACGGACGTTAGTTTAATAGCGTTTAACGATGGATCCACGGTACAGAATGCAAAAATATGATTGTTAAAATTTTCGACTAATCGGTTCTAAGAGGCGAAGCAATACGCCGCTGGGACTTTGAAATATTTCGGAGCGCACCTAAAGTTCGTTATTTTGGCTAAACGGAGCGAAAATCTGCATTTATACCATCACGGACGCTAGTTTAATAGCGTTTAACGATCGATCCACGGTACAGAATGCAAAAATATGATTGTTAAAATTTTCGACTAATCGGTTCTAAGAGGCGAAGCAATACGCCGCTGGGACTTTGAAATATTTCGGAGCGCACCTAAAGTTCGTTATTTTGGCTAAACGGAGCGAAAATCTGCATTTATACCATCACGGACGTTAGTTTAATAGCGTTTAACGATGGATCCACGGTACAGAATGCAAAAATATGATTGTTAAAATTTTCGACTAATCGGTTCTAAGAGGCGAAGCAATACGCCGCTGGGACTTTGAAATATTTCGGAGCGCACCTAAAGTTCGTTATTTTGGCTAAACGGAGCGAAAATCTGCATTTATACCATCACGGACGCTAGTTTAATAGCGTTTAACGATCGATCCACGGTACAGAATGCAAAAATATGATTGTTAAAATTTTCGACTAATCGGTTCTAAGAGGCGAAGCAATACGCCGCTGGGACTTTGAAATATTTCGGAGCGCACCTAAAGTTCGTTATTTTGGCTAAACGGAGCGAAAATCTGCATTTATACCATCACGGACGTTAGTTTAATAGCGTTTAACGATCGATCCACGGTACAGAATGCAAAAATATGATTGTTAAAATTTTCGACTAATCGGTTCTAAGAGGCGAAGCAATACGCCGCTGGGACTTTGAAATATTTCGGAGCGCACCTAAAGTTCGTTATTTTGGCTAAACGGAGCGAAAATCTGCATTTATACCATCACGGACGTTAGTTTAATAGCGTTTAACGATGGATCCACGGTACAGAATGCAAAAATATGATTGTTAAAATTTTCGACTAATCGGTTCTAAGAGGCGAAGCAATACGCCGCTGGGACTTTGAAATATTTCGGAGCGCACCTAAAGTTCGTTATTTTGGCTAAACGGAGCGAAAATCTGCATTTATACCATCACGGACGCTAGTTTAATAGCGTTTAACGATCGATCCACGGTACAGAATGCAAAAATATGATTGTTAAAATTTTCGACTAATCGGTTCTAAGAGGCGAAGCAATACGCCGCTGGGACTTTGAAATATTTCGGAGCGCACCTATAGTTCGTTATTTTGGCTAAACGGAGCGAAAATCTGCATTTATACCATCACGGACGTTAGTTTAATAGCGTTTAACGATGGATCCACGGTACAGAATGCAAAAATATGATTGTTAAAATTTTCGACTAATCGGTTCTAAGAGGCGAAGCAATACGCCGCTGGGACTTTGAAATATTTCGGAGCGCACCTAAAGTTCGTTATTTTGGCTAAACGGAGCGAAAATCTGCATTTATACCATCACGGACGCTAGTTTAATAGCGTTTAACGATCGATCCACGGTACAGAATGCAAAAATATGATTGTTAAAATTTTCGACTAATCGGTTCT
>NW_027478194.1:175000-177885 GCF_051020975.1 Osmia lignaria lignaria | reverse complement strand
ATACGCCTGGGCGTAAGCCCGTGCGTCGCCGACCTAGCGGCCTGCCGATCGGTATTTAGAGGGAGGCACTTTGAAAGCAACACGCCGTTGGAACTTTGAAAAATTTCGATGCGTCGCCAAAGTTCGTACTTTTCGATAAAATCTTCGTCCTATGATACATTTCGATCAAGAACTACATTGATCGTCATGAAACTGTTTTTTTTTTTGGGAGACGTGTACGCTCCTTTTCATAAAGGAGACTATCTTATTGCGAAAGTCAAAATCGCACGCTCTCACGGCGATTTGCCCGCGTATACGCCTGGGCGTAAGCCCGTGCGTCGCCGACCTAGCGGCCTGCCGATCGGTATTTAGAGGGAGGCACTTTGAAAGCAACACGCCGCTGGAACTTTGAAAAATTTCGGGGCAAAGCAATACGCGGCTGGGACTTTGAAATATTTCGGAGCGCACCTAAAGTTCGTTATTTTGGCTAAACGGAGCGAAAATCTGCATTTATACCATCACGGACGCTAGTTTAATAGCGTTTAACGATCGATCCACGGTACAGAATGCAAAAATATGATTGTTAAAATTTTCGACTAATCGGTTCTAAGAGGCGAAGCAATACGCCGCTGGGACTTTGAAATATTTCGGAGCGCACCTATAGTTCGTTATTTTGGCTAAACGGAGCGAAAATCTGCATTTATACCATCACGGACGTTAGTTTAATAGCGTTTAACGATGGATCCACGGTACAGAATGCAAAAATATGATTGTTAAAATTTTCGACTAATCGGTTCTAAGAGGCGAAGCAATACGCCGCTGGGACTTTGAAATATTTCGGAGCGCACCTAAAGTTCGTTATTTTGGCTAAACGGAGCGAAAATCTGCATTTATACCATCACGGACGTTACTTTAATAGCGTTTAACGATGGATCCACGGTACAGAATGCAAAAATATGATTGTTAAAATTTTCGACTAATCGGTTCTAAGAGGCGAAGCAATACGCCGCTGGGACTTTGAAATATTTCGGAGCGCACCTAAAGTTCGTTATTTTGGCTAAACGGAGCGAAAATCTGCATTTATACCATCACGGACGTTAGTTCAATAGCGTTTAACGATCGATCCACGGTACAGAATGCAAAAATATGATTGTTAAAATTTTCGACTAATCGGTTCTAAGAGGCGAAGCAATACGCCGCTGGGACTTTGAAATATTTCGGAGCGCACCTAAAGTTAGTTATTTTGGCTAAACGGAGCGAAAATCTGCATTTATACCATCACGGACGTTAGTTTAATAGCGTTTAACGATGGATCCACGGTACAGAATGCAAAAATATGATTGTTAAAATTTTCGACTAATCGGTTCTAAGAGGCGAAGCAATACGCCGCTGGGACTTTGAAATATTTCGGAGCGCACCTAAAGTTCGTTATTTTGGCTAAACGGAGCGAAAATCTGCATTTATACCATCACGGACGTTAGTTTAATAGCGTTTAACGATGGATCCACGGTACAGAATGCAAAAATATGATTGTTAAAATTTTCGACTAATCGGTTCTAAGAGGCGAAGCAATACGCCGCTGGGACTTTGAAATATTTCGGAGCGCACCTAAAGTTCGTTATTTTGGCTAAACGGAGCGAAAATCTGCATTTATACCATCACGGACGTTAGTTTAATAGCGTTTAACGATGGATCCACGGTACAGAATGCAAAAATATGATTGTTAAAATTTTCGACTAATCGGTTCTAAGAGGCGAAGCAATACGCCGCTGGGACTTTGAAATATTTCGGAGCGCACCTAAAGTTCGTTATTTTGGCTAAACGGAGCGAAAATCTGCATTTATACCATCACGGACGCTAGTTTAATAGCGTTTAACGATCGATCCACGGTACAGAATGCAAAAATATGATTGTTAAAATTTTCGACTAATCGGTTCTAAGAGGCGAAGCAATACGCCGCTGGGACTTTGAAATATTTCGGAGCGCACCTAAAGTTCGTTATTTTGGCTAAACGGAGCGAAAATCTGCATTTATACCATCACGGACGTTAGTTCAATAGCGTTTAACGATCGATCCACGGTACAGAATGCAAAAATATGATTGTTAAAATTTTCGACTAATCGGTTCTAAGAGGCGAAGCAATACGCCGCTGGGACTTTGAAATATTTCGGAGCGCACCTAAAGTTAGTTATTTTGGCTAAACGGAGCGAAAATCTGCATTTATACCATCACGGACGTTAGTTTAATAGCGTTTAACGATGGATCCACGGTACAGAATGCAAAAATATGATTGTTAAAATTTTCGACTAATCGGTTCTAAGAGGCGAAGCAATACGCCGCTGGGACTTTGAAATATTTCGGAGCGCACCTAAAGTTCGTTATTTTGGCTAAACGGAGCGAAAATCTGCATTTATACCATCACGGACGTTAGTTTAATAGCGTTTAACGATGGATCCACGGTACAGAATGCAAAAATATGATTGTTAAAATTTTCGACTAATCGGTTCTAAGAGGCGAAGCAATACGCCGCTGGGACTTTGAAATATTTCGGAGCGCACCTAAAGTTCGTTATTTTGGCTAAACGGAGCGAAAATCTGCATTTATACCATCACGGACGTTAGTTTAATAGCGTTTAACGATGGATCCACGGTACAGAATGCAAAAATATGATTGTTAAAATTTTCGACTAATCGGTTCTAAGAGGCGAAGCAATACGCCGCTGGGACTTTGAAATATTTCGGAGCGCACCTAAAGTTCGTTATTTTGGCTAAACGGAGCGAAAATCTGCATTTATACCATCACGGACGCTAGTTTAATAGCGTTTAACGATCGATCCACGGTACAGAATGCAAAAATATGATTGTTAAAATTTTCGACTAATCGGTTCTAAGAGGCGAAGCAATACG
>NW_027478194.1:157500-162500 GCF_051020975.1 Osmia lignaria lignaria | reverse complement strand
AATTTCGATGCGTCGCCAAAGTTCGTACTTTTCGATAAAATCTTCGTCCTATGATACATTTCGATCAAGAACTACATTGATCGTCATGAAACTGTTTTTTTTTTTGGGAGACGTGTACGCTCCTTTTCATAAAGGAGACTATCTTATTGCGAAAGTCAAAATCGCACGCTCTCACGGCGATTTGCCCGCGTATACGCCTGGGCGTAAGCCCGTGCGTCGCCGACCTAGCGGCCTGCCGATCGGTATTTAGAGGGAGGCACTTTGAAAGCAACACGCCGTTGGAACTTTGAAAAATTTCGATGCGTCGCCAAAGTTCGTACTTTTCGATAAAATCTTCGTCCTATGATACATTTCGATCAAGAACTACATTGATCGTCATGAAACTGTTTTTTTTTTTGGGAGACGTGTACGCTCCTTTTCATAAAGGAGACTATCTTATTGCGAAAGTCAAAATCGCACGCTCTCACGGCGATTTGCCCCCGTATACGCCTGGGCGTAAGCCCGTGCGTCGCCGACCTAGCGGCCTGCCGATCGGTATTTAGAGGGAGGCACTTTGAAAGCAACACGCCGTTGGAACTTTGAAAAATTTCGATGCGTCGCCAAAGTTCGTACTTTTCGATAAAATCTTCGTCCTATGATACATTTCGATCAAGAACTACATTGATCGTCATGAAACTGTTTTTTTTTTTGGGAGACGTGTACGCTCCTTTTCATAAAGGAGACTATCTTATTGCGAAAGTCAAAATCGCACGCTCTCACGGCGATTTGCCCCCGTATACGCCTGGGCGTAAGCCCGTGCGTCGCCGACCTAGCGGCCTGCCGATCGGTATTTAGAGGGAGGCACTTTGAAAGCAACACGCCGTTGGAACTTTGAAAAATTTCGATGCGTCGCCAAAGTTCGTACTTTTCGATAAAATCTTCGTCCTATGATACATTTCGATCAAGAACTACATTGATCGTCATGAAACTGTTTTTTTTTTTGGGAGACGTGTACGCTCCTTTTCATAAAGGAGACTATCTTATTGCGAAAGTCAAAATCGCACGCTCTCACGGCGATTTGCCCGCGTATACGCCTGGGCGTAAGCCCGTGCGTCGCCGACCTAGCGGCCTGCCGATCGGTATTTAGAGGGAGGCACTTTGAAAGCAACACGCCGCTGGAACTTTGAAAAATTTCGGGGCAAAGCAATACGCGGCTGGGACTTTGAAATATTTCGGAGCGCACCTAAAGTTCGTTATTTTGGCTAAACGGAGCGAAAATCTGCATTTATACCATCACGGACGTTAGTTTAATAGCGTTTAACGATGGATCCACGGTACAGAATGCAAAAATATGATTGTTAAAATTTTCGACTAATCGGTTCTAAGAGGCGAAGCAATACGCCGCTGGGACTTTGAAATATTTCGGAGTGCACCTAAAGTTCGTTATTTTGGCTAAACGGAGCGAAAATCTGCATTTATACCATCACGGACGTTAGTTTAATAGCGTTTAACGATGGATCCACGGTACAGAATGCAAAAATATGATTGTTAAAATTTTCGACTAATCGGTTCTAAGAGGCGAAGCAATACGCCGCTGGGACTTTGAAATATTTCGGAGCGCACCTAAAGTTCGTTATTTTGGCTAAACGGAGCGAAAATCTGCATTTATACCATCACGGACGTTAGTTTAATAGCGTTTAACGATGGATCCACGGTACAGAATGCAAAAATATGATTGTTAAAATTTTCGACTAATCGGTTCTAAGAGGCGAAGCAATACGCCGCTGGGACTTTTAAAATATTTCGGAGCGCACCTAAAGTTCGTTATTTTGGCTAAACGGAGCGAAAATCTGCATTTATACCATCACGGACGCTAGTTTAATAGCGTTTAACGATCGATCCACGGTACAGAATGCAAAAATATGATTGTTAAAATTTTCGACTAATCGGTTCTAAGAGGCGAAGCAATACGCCGCTGGGACTTTGAAATATTTCGGAGCGCACCTATAGTTCGTTATTTTGACTAAACGGAGCGAAAATCTGCATTTATACCATCACGGACGTTAGTTTAATAGCGTTTAACGATGGATCCACGGTACAGAATGCAAAAATATGATTGTTAAAATTTTCGACTAATCGGTTCTAAGAGGCGAAGCAATACGCCGCTGGGACTTTGAAATATTTCGGAGCGCACCTAAAGTTCGTTATTTTGGCTAAACGGAGCGAAAATCTGCATTTATACCATCACGGACGTTACTTTAATAGCGTTTAACGATGGATCCACGGTACAGAATGCAAAAATATGATTGTTAAAATTTTCGACTAATCGGTTCTAAGAGGCGAAGCAATACGCCGCTGGGACTTTGAAATATTTCGGAGCGCACCTAAAGTTCGTTATTTTGGCTAAACGGAGCGAAAATCTGCATTTATACCATCACGGACGTTAGTTCAATAGCGTTTAACGATCGATCCACGGTACAGAATGCAAAAATATGATTGTTAAAATTTTCGACTAATCGGTTCTAAGAGGCGAAGCAATACGCCGCTGGGACTTTGAAATATTTCGGAGCGCACCTAAAGTTAGTTATTTTGGCTAAACGGAGCGAAAATCTGCATTTATACCATCACGGACGTTAGTTTAATAGCGTTTAACGATGGATCCACGGTACAGAATGCAAAAATATGATTGTTAAAATTTTCGACTAATCGGTTCTAAGAGGCGAAGCAATACGCCGCTGGGACTTTGAAATATTTCGGAGCGCACCTAAAGTTCGTTATTTTGGCTAAACGGAGCGAAAATCTGCATTTATACCATCACGGACGTTAGTTTAATAGCGTTTAACGATGGATCCACGGTACAGAATGCAAAAATATGATTGTTAAAATTTTCGACTAATCGGTTCTAAGAGGCGAAGCAATACGCCGCTGGGACTTTGAAATATTTCGGAGCGCACCTAAAGTTCGTTATTTTGGCTAAACGGAGCGAAAATCTGCATTTATACCATCACGGACGTTAGTTTAATAGCGTTTAACGATGGATCCACGGTACAGAATGCAAAAATATGATTGTTAAAATTTTCGACTAATCGGTTCTAAGAGGCGAAGCAATACGCCGCTGGGACTTTGAAATATTTCGGAGCGCACCTAAAGTTCGTTATTTTGGCTAAACGGAGCGAAAATCTGCATTTATACCATCACGGACGCTAGTTTAATAGCGTTTAACGATCGATCCACGGTACAGAATGCAAAAATATGATTGTTAAAATTTTCGACTAATCGGTTCTAAGAGGCGAAGCAATACGCCGCTGGGACTTTGAAATATTTCGGAGCGCACCTAAAGTTCGTTATTTTGGCTAAACGGAGCGAAAATCTGCATTTATACCATCACGGACGTTAGTTCAATAGCGTTTAACGATCGATCCACGGTACAGAATGCAAAAATATGATTGTTAAAATTTTCGACTAATCGGTTCTAAGAGGCGAAGCAATACGCCGCTGGGACTTTGAAATATTTCGGAGCGCACCTAAAGTTAGTTATTTTGGCTAAACGGAGCGAAAATCTGCATTTATACCATCACGGACGTTAGTTTAATAGCGTTTAACGATGGATCCACGGTACAGAATGCAAAAATATGATTGTTAAAATTTTCGACTAATCGGTTCTAAGAGGCGAAGCAATACGCCGCTGGGACTTTGAAATATTTCGGAGCGCACCTAAAGTTCGTTATTTTGGCTAAACGGAGCGAAAATCTGCATTTATACCATCACGGACGTTAGTTTAATAGCGTTTAACGATGGATCCACGGTACAGAATGCAAAAATATGATTGTTAAAATTTTCGACTAATCGGTTCTAAGAGGCGAAGCAATACGCCGCTGGGACTTTGAAATATTTCGGAGCGCACCTAAAGTTCGTTATTTTGGCTAAACGGAGCGAAAATCTGCATTTATACCATCACGGACGTTAGTTTAATAGCGTTTAACGATGGATCCACGGTACAGAATGCAAAAATATGATTGTTAAAATTTTCGACTAATCGGTTCTAAGAGGCGAAGCAATACGCCGCTGGGACTTTGAAATATTTCGGAGCGCACCTAAAGTTCGTTATTTTGGCTAAACGGAGCGAAAATCTGCATTTATACCATCACGGACGCTAGTTTAATAGCGTTTAACGATCGATCCACGGTACAGAATGCAAAAATATGATTGTTAAAATTTTCGACTAATCGGTTCTAAGAGGCGAAGCAATACGCCGCTGGGACTTTGAAATATTTCGGAGCGCACCTAAAGTTCGTTATTTTGGCTAAACGGAGCGAAAATCTGCATTTATACCATCACGGACGTTAGTTTAATAGCGTTTAACGATGGATCCACGGTACAGAATGCAAAAATATGATTGTTAAAATTTTCGACTTATCGGTTCTGGATCACTGAAAAATCAAAAAAAATTATTAATTTTGATTAATTAAATTACATATGTAGTTTTATATTGTTATAGTCTCGTATTTGTTAATGTTTTGTCGTAAGAAAATGCAAAAATATCGTTTTAATGTTTTCGTCTCATCGGTTCTGGATCGCTGAAAAATCAAAAAAAAATATTAATTTTGATTAATTAAATTACAAATGGAGTTTTATATTGCTATAGTCGCTTATTTGTTAATGTTTTACCGTAAGAAAATGCAAAAATATCGTTTTAATATTTTCATCTCATCGGTTCTGGGCGGTTTTAAAATTTTTTAAAATATTAATTAAACCCATGATTTACATGAGAATGTGAATTTATTATGTCCTGCATGTTAATTTATTAATTTTCATGTATAGAACGTTATAAAATGAAAGGATATGTTCGACGATATTTTCAGTCTAAGTTTTACCGTGCCGGCGGGATGGTACGCTCTCACGGCGGTTTGCACAGGCATACGCCTGGGCGTAAGCCCATGCGTCGCCGACCTAGCGGCCGGCCGTTCGGTATTTATAGGAAGGCACTTTCGGTTCGCTCGGACCGGTCGGGAGTAGCGTCG
>NW_027478194.1:147500-152500 GCF_051020975.1 Osmia lignaria lignaria | reverse complement strand
GAAATCCACGCTCCCGACGTTGCCAGAAACGATATTTACGAAAGGTGTGTCAAAAATAAACGAAAGAAGCTCTCCTATAAATTTAGAAAAAGCAAACGAGTGAAATGTTTGAGATGATAATTTGCTGAAATGCAAGCTCGAATAGCCCCAGGGTTTCGAATGATTCCCCGCGCTTTATACATCTCTCTGTTTACAAACGGTGTATAAATGAAAGATCGCTTCAGATGGGTCGTCGCTGTTTGACGCGCGATGCTGTTCCTTTTTTTTTGTCTGTCTGTGCGTTTAGCTTCGCTAAACAAGTTAAATGGTTAAAAAGCGTCGAAAAAGCGAATACACACGCGACAAGACAAATCTAACGAGTAAAGGAACGCTCCGCTCCAAGATAAAAATGGTTGTTTACAATCAATACAGCGTTTCGGTACCCCTGATCGTAGTCTGAAACTGTGTAACAAAAGAGAGGAAAGCGAATGGTGAAGGAACTTCGAAGCCTCCGTGGCGTGGCTAGAACTTGTGATAAAAGTATGTTTGCAGCAATTATGCATGCTCCCGTTAAAACAGCATTTCAATGTCTCGCATGGCTTAAAGCTCTAGGAGGCTTCAACATTTAGAATACATACGGACTACTTCGTTTGTTAAAGATAAGCGAAGACCGCGCGACCATCGCTCGGTCGTCCAGTCCTCGAAAGTTTTGTTGCGTTCCAAAGAAGAGACAAATGGGGTTTACCCTTGCGCTAAGGGGAGAAGAAGAGAAAAGCAGTTGTTAAATCTAAGAGGTGTGTGGAGTACATCGCGTGTTGGTTAAAATTGTTAAATGAAGTATACGCGAAATGTTCTCTCGCTCTTGCTTTTCCTCTTGCTTCCGTGGCGCTCGAAAAGAAGGGATGATAAATAAAGAAACCTATTCGAAATCTCTTGTGGAACAAAAAATAATACGGACGGACGTTAAAATTGAACCGAGACGAAATGGATCGTCTTGCGAGTTGTCTTCGCTTTGAAATTGTTAAAAATTGATAAAAGCAATACGACGAAGCTGCAGTCCGCAAAATGTTTGAAGCAAAAAGGAAATAACACGAAAATTATGGGAACGTCGTGTCTCAACTTTTTTTTCCCTCTTGTGCTCGTTTCATCGAACGATAAATACAAACATTTTGAAACGAGAGAGGAGGAAAAATTGAATATGCGAAAGGTTGATTCACGCACAGTTTCTCTACGTGTTTGCTTTTTTGCTTCTTTTCGTTTATTTTTTTTTTTTTTGCATCGAGCATCATTATTCACCTTTCGATGAAACCAAAGAAATTGACGACCTCAGAGTAGGCGAGATTACCCGCTGAATTTAAGCATATTATTAAGCGGAGGAAAAGAAACTAACTAGGATTTCCTTAGTAGCGGCGAGCGAACAGGAATGAGCCCAGCACTGAATCCCGCGGTACCGCCGCTGGGAAATGTAGTGTTCAGGAGGATCCGTTTATCCCGAGACATCGAATTGCGTCCAAGTCCATCTTGAATGGGGCCATTTACCCATAGAGGGTGCCAGGCCCGTAGTGACCGGTACGCGTTTCGGGAGGATCTCTCCTTAGAGTCGGGTTGCTTGAGAGTGCAGCCCTAAGTGGGTGGTAAACTCCATCTAAGGCTAAATACGACCACGAGACCGATAGCGAACAAGTACCGTGAGGGAAAGTTGAAAAGAACTTTGAAGAGAGAGTTCAAGAGTACGTGAAACCGTTCAGGGGTAAACCTGAGAAACCCAAAAGATCGAATGGGGAGATTCATCGTCAACAACGCTGGCTCCCGTTGGTGCGCGATGCCCCGGATGGACCTTCGGGTTCCATTAGCGAGGGCACACCACCTTCGGCGAATGTTCCGGCGAGGTAGTCGTGCACTTCTCCCCTAGTAGAACGTCGCGACCCGTTGCGTGTCGGTCTACGGTCCGAGGCGGAGCCTGTCCGTCACCTTAACGGTGTTCGTGACAGACCCTCGGTTGCCTGGCCGACTGCGCGACGGTACTCAGACGGTATCAGGCCGCAACCAATCCATTTTCGAATGTGTGTGCGTCAGGACCGCCGCAAGCTAGGTTCAGTTATAATTACCCGGATGTACGGACTATGCGCCGTCCCCGGGTCTGGCCAGCTGTTAGCAGGAGGAGTCCTTGGACTGGCCAAGCTTTGAATTACCGGTCGGCGACGCTATTGCTTTGGGTACTCTCAGGACCCGTCTTGAAACACGGACCAAGGAGTCTAACATGTGCGCGAGTCATTGGGATATAAATAAACCTAAAGGCGAAATGAAAGTGAATGTCGTCCTCTGCGTCGACCTAGGGAGGATGGGCCTCGTTACGATTAGGCCTCGCACTCCCGGGGCGTCTCGTTCTCATTGCGAGAAGAGGCGCACCTAGAGCGTACACGTTGGGACCCGAAAGATGGTGAACTATGCCTGGTCAGGACGAAGTCAGGGGAAACCCTGATGGAGGTCCGTAGCGATTCTGACGTGCAAATCGATCGTCGGAACTGGGTATAGGGGCGAAAGACTAATCGAACCATCTAGTAGCTGGTTCCCTCCGAAGTTTCCCTCAGGATAGCTGGCACTCGCTCGAACGTTATTGCGTTATTACGATTTGGATCATAACACAAATACCTGTCCATCATGTAAGATAGATTTGAGTGGCCGACCAACCTCGAGTATAACCCAGCATAAATGGCGCTGTAATGCACCACCAATACAACTCAACGGTTACACGTGTGACATATGTAAGAAGTCCTACAAAACTTATGCCGGTTTACGTCAACACCAACGTAAAACACACACTGAACAGTATAATAATACAGACTTAGAATTACGAGACAAACGAATAGCCGCATCAAGGTCGCAATATACAGATGGTGAAATCAGAATGATTGCATACCACGAAGCCAAAATACCCAATAGACAAAACATGTTAAAAAAAGACATTATTAAAATATTATCTGATATCTCCGGACGACCGATTGAAGGCATAAAGAAGTTAAGAAATAGAGAAATATATAAAACATACCTTACTAAACAGATCGAAGATGCAGCCATGGAAGATATACGCAAAATATGCCCGCTAACACCCAGGGTAGTGCTGACAAGACTAGAGGATATTCCAAACAGAGATGCTGTGCAAGAACCGTCGTCAGGTGAATGCCATGTTGGAGATGTGGCTGAATCATGTAGAGTAATACCATCTCAAGAAATTTGTCATCTCTTGCAGGAACTTCGTACTGAAACAACAAATGAAATGTCTCGTATTATTGAAGCTGTACTGGGAAATGCTCCAATAACGAATATTATGACCATGTTAGACGAATATATAAAAGCTATTCCTACAAACACAATACAAAATAATAATGCATGCAATAGTAAAAACTCGACCGATAAAACCAGTAAAATAAGAAATAAAAACAAAAATAAAAATAACATGCATAGAAACAATAACAAAAGCAGCAAACGAAATGGAAAATACATTAAAACCTACGAAAAACGAATTGGAAACCGGGCTAAAAGAAAATCAAGCGATTACGCGCGTATACAAAAATTATATAAAACAAATCCCAGCCAGGTAGCAGAATATATACTTACCAGTAATGAGCTTAATGTAAAACAAGCACCTCCGATGGATAAATTTACTGAATACTATAAAAAACTGTTTGAAAAAAATGAATTAGGATGGAAACCCACAAAACATAGGCTAAATAAACTAACTAACTTATGCTACCCCATAACATATGTTGAAATACATGAACAGTTGTCAAAATTAAAAGAATCTGCTCCTGGTGTAGATATGATCGACCGAAAAATCCTTCGCAGTATGCCGCGACATGACCTGCATGCCTTACTGAATATTATGTGGGGTACGAAGACCTTGCCCCCCATCTTGCGATTAAATAGGACAACACTGTTGCCTAAAGCCGGGGATCTTACCGACCCCAAACAGTGGCGCCCTATCACAATATCGAGTAGAATACTCCGCCTACTTAATAAGATAGTGGTTACTCGTTTAGAAGATCACATACGTCTCTCAAGTGCTCAAAGAGGTTTCACTAAAACAGATGGCATAATGGCTAATAGTACAATCCTACAAACTATAATCAAAATGAATAGACGCAAAGCCAAACCATTCACTATTTTATCAATAGATCTTGCAAAAGCATTCGATTCTGTAAATATAACATCGATAATAGATGCACTAAATAAAAAAGGAATAGATTCTCACACAATAGAGTACATTGAAAATACATACAAAGACGTAACTACTATTCTAGAGTGTCATGGCTCTCGATCCGCGCCGATTAATATAAATCGTGGAGTAAAGCAAGGCGACCCCATGTCAGGATTCTTGTTCAATTTAGTAATAGATGACTTATTGCGCAAATTAGACCAGCGCGAAGGCATAGAGGTCAATGGTGCCAAAATAACAGCTATGGCGTTCGCGGACGATATTGTAATCCTCGCACCGAATCCGAAAATCATGTCCACCCATATTACAGTTGTTGAAAACTTCTTCATGAAGCATGGACTTACAGCGAACCCATTAAAATGCGCAGCGTTCCAGAACTTAATCGTGCCGGGCACGAAACGCTTAGTGGTTGATACACGCTCATACTTACGTATAAATGGCACTCCAGTACCAACATTAGGAGTTGCATCACAGCTCAAATACTTAGGGTACAACTTTAAACACTGCGGAGTCATAGCACCATCACCCTCCAACCTAGAAAATATGCTAACTAAATTAAAAATGAGCCCGCTAAAACCATGGCAAAAACTTAACATTTTACAAAGATATTTAATTCCGCGTTTACACCATAGTTTACAAAGTATGGACATTAATAAAAAGAAACTTAAATATATAGATAACTGTATAATAAAATTTGTGAAGACAGTGTTACATCTACCAATTACTACTCCTACGCCTTATATTCATGCCCCACTTAGGAACGGCGGACTAGGGATACCATCACTAACATTACACATACCCGCGG
>NW_027478194.1:140000-142500 GCF_051020975.1 Osmia lignaria lignaria | reverse complement strand
AGCAATACGCCGCTGGGACTTTGAAATATTTCGGAGCGCACCTATAGTTCGTTATTTTGACTAAACGGAGCGAAAATCTGCATTTATACCATCACGGACGTTAGTTTAATAGCGTTTAACGATGGATCCACGGTACAGAATGCAAAAATATGATTGTTAAAATTTTCGACTAATCGGTTCTAAGAGGCGAAGCAATACGCCGCTGGGACTTTGAAATATTTCGGAGCGCACCTAAAGTTCGTTATTTTGGCTAAACGGAGCGAAAATCTGCATTTATACCATCACGGACGTTACTTTAATAGCGTTTAACGATGGATCCACGGTACAGAATGCAAAAATATGATTGTTAAAATTTTCGACTAATCGGTTCTAAGAGGCGAAGCAATACGCCGCTGGGACTTTGAAATATTTCGGAGCGCACCTAAAGTTCGTTATTTTGGCTAAACGGAGCGAAAATCTGCATTTATACCATCACGGACGTTAGTTCAATAGCGTTTAACGATCGATCCACGGTACAGAATGCAAAAATATGATTGTTAAAATTTTCGACTAATCGGTTCTAAGAGGCGAAGCAATACGCCGCTGGGACTTTGAAATATTTCGGAGCGCACCTAAAGTTAGTTATTTTGGCTAAACGGAGCGAAAATCTGCATTTATACCATCACGGACGTTAGTTTAATAGCGTTTAACGATGGATCCACGGTACAGAATGCAAAAATATGATTGTTAAAATTTTCGACTAATCGGTTCTAAGAGGCGAAGCAATACGCCGCTGGGACTTTGAAATATTTCGGAGCGCACCTAAAGTTCGTTATTTTGGCTAAACGGAGCGAAAATCTGCATTTATACCATCACGGACGTTAGTTTAATAGCGTTTAACGATGGATCCACGGTACAGAATGCAAAAATATGATTGTTAAAATTTTCGACTAATCGGTTCTAAGAGGCGAAGCAATACGCCGCTGGGACTTTGAAATATTTCGGAGCGCACCTAAAGTTCGTTATTTTGGCTAAACGGAGCGAAAATCTGCATTTATACCATCACGGACGTTAGTTTAATAGCGTTTAACGATGGATCCACGGTACAGAATGCAAAAATATGATTGTTAAAATTTTCGACTAATCGGTTCTAAGAGGCGAAGCAATACGCCGCTGGGACTTTGAAATATTTCGGAGCGCACCTAAAGTTCGTTATTTTGGCTAAACGGAGCGAAAATCTGCATTTATACCATCACGGACGCTAGTTTAATAGCGTTTAACGATCGATCCACGGTACAGAATGCAAAAATATGATTGTTAAAATTTTCGACTAATCGGTTCTAAGAGGCGAAGCAATACGCCGCTGGGACTTTGAAATATTTCGGAGCGCACCTAAAGTTCGTTATTTTGGCTAAACGGAGCGAAAATCTGCATTTATACCATCACGGACGTTAGTTCAATAGCGTTTAACGATCGATCCACGGTACAGAATGCAAAAATATGATTGTTAAAATTTTCGACTAATCGGTTCTAAGAGGCGAAGCAATACGCCGCTGGGACTTTGAAATATTTCGGAGCGCACCTAAAGTTAGTTATTTTGGCTAAACGGAGCGAAAATCTGCATTTATACCATCACGGACGTTAGTTTAATA
This sequence comes from Osmia lignaria lignaria, assembly GCF_051020975.1. Taxonomy (NCBI): domain Eukaryota; kingdom Metazoa; phylum Arthropoda; class Insecta; order Hymenoptera; family Megachilidae; genus Osmia; species Osmia lignaria. The sequence continues at coordinate 140,869 of NW_027478194.1, read as the reverse complement.
GCGTTTAACGATGGATCCACGGTACAGAATGCAAAAATATGATTGTTAAAATTTTCGACTAATCGGTTCTAAGAGGCGAAGCAATACGCCGCTGGGACTTTGAAATATTTCGGAGCGCACCTAAAGTTCGTTATTTTGGCTAAACGGAGCGAAAATCTGCATTTATACCATCACGGACGTTAGTTTAATAGCGTTTAACGATGGATCCACGGTACAGAATGCAAAAATATGATTGTTAAAATTTTCGACTAATCGGTTCTAAGAGGCGAAGCAATACGCCGCTGGGACTTTGAAATATTTCGGAGCGCACCTAAAGTTCGTTATTTTGGCTAAACGGAGCGAAAATCTGCATTTATACCATCACGGACGTTAGTTTAATAGCGTTTAACGATGGATCCACGGTACAGAATGCAAAAATATGATTGTTAAAATTTTCGACTAATCGGTTCTAAGAGGCGAAGCAATACGCCGCTGGGACTTTGAAATATTTCGGAGCGCACCTAAAGTTCGTTATTTTGGCTAAACGGAGCGAAAATCTGCATTTATACCATCACGGACGCTAGTTTAATAGCGTTTAACGATCGATCCACGGTACAGAATGCAAAAATATGATTGTTAAAATTTTCGACTAATCGGTTCTAAGAGGCGAAGCAATACGCCGCTGGGACTTTGAAATATTTCGGAGCGCACCTAAAGTTCGTTATTTTGGCTAAACGGAGCGAAAATCTGCATTTATACCATCACGGACGTTAGTTTAATAGCGTTTAACGATGGATCCACGGTACAGAATGCAAAAATATGATTGTTAAAATTTTCGACTTATCGGTTCTGGATCACTGAAAAATCAAAAAAAATTATTAATTTTGATT
>NW_027478194.1:122500-127500 GCF_051020975.1 Osmia lignaria lignaria | reverse complement strand
GCGTAAGCCCGTGCGTCGCCGACCTAGCGGCCTGCCGATCGGTATTTAGAGGGAGGCACTTTGAAAGCAACACGCCGTTGGAACTTTGAAAAATTTCGATGCGTCGCCAAAGTTCGTACTTTTCGATAAAATCTTCGTCCTATGATACATTTCGATCAAGAACTACATTGATCGTCATGAAACTGTTTTTTTTTTTGGGAGACGTGTACGCTCCTTTTCATAAAGGAGACTATCTTATTGCGAAAGTCAAAATCGCACGCTCTCACGGCGATTTGCCCGCGTATACGCCTGGGCGTAAGCCCGTGCGTCGCCGACCTAGCGGCCTGCCGATCGGTATTTAGAGGGAGGCACTTTGAAAGCAACACGCCGCTGGAACTTTGAAAAATTTCGGGGCAAAGCAATACGCGGCTGGGACTTTGAAATATTTCGGAGCGCACCTAAAGTTCGTTATTTTGGCTAAACGGAGCGAAAATCTGCATTTATACCATCACGGACGTTAGTTTAATAGCGTTTAACGATGGATCCACGGTACAGAATGCAAAAATATGATTGTTAAAATTTTCGACTAATCGGTTCTAAGAGGCGAAGCAATACGCCGCTGGGACTTTGAAATATTTCGGAGTGCACCTAAAGTTCGTTATTTTGGCTAAACGGAGCGAAAATCTGCATTTATACCATGACGGACGTTAGTTTAATAGCGTTTAACGATGGATCCACGGTACAGAATGCAAAAATATGATTGTTAAAATTTTCGACTAATCGGTTCTAAGAGGCGAAGCAATACGCCGCTGGGACTTTGAAATATTTCGGAGCGCACCTAAAGTTCGTTATTTTGGCTAAACGGAGCGAAAATCTGCATTTATACCATCACGGACGTTAGTTTAATAGCGTTTAACGATGGATCCACGGTACAGAATGCAAAAATATGATTGTTAAAATTTTCGACTAATCGGTTCTAAGAGGCGAAGCAATACGCCGCTGGGACTTTGAAATATTTCGGAGCGCACCTAAAGTTCGTTATTTTGGCTAAACGGAGCGAAAATCTGCATTTATACCATCACGGACGCTAGTTTAATAGCGTTTAACGATCGATCCACGGTACAGAATGCAAAAATATGATTGTTAAAATTTTCGACTAATCGGTTCTAAGAGGCGAAGCAATACGCCGCTGGGACTTTGAAATATTTCGGAGCGCACCTATAGTTCGTTATTTTGGCTAAACGGAGCGAAAATCTGCATTTATACCATCACGGACGTTAGTTTAATAGCGTTTAACGATGGATCCACGGTACAGAATGCAAAAATATGATTGTTAAAATTTTCGACTAATCGGTTCTAAGAGGCGAAGCAATACGCCGCTGGGACTTTGAAATATTTCGGAGCGCACCTAAAGTTCGTTATTTTGGCTAAACGGAGCGAAAATCTGCATTTATACCATCACGGACGTTACTTTAATAGCGTTTAACGATGGATCCACGGTACAGAATGCAAAAATATGATTGTTAAAATTTTCGACTAATCGGTTCTAAGAGGCGAAGCAATACGCCGCTGGGACTTTGAAATATTTCGGAGCGCACCTAAAGTTCGTTATTTTGGCTAAACGGAGCGAAAATCTGCATTTATACCATCACGGACGTTAGTTCAATAGCGTTTAACGATCGATCCACGGTACAGAATGCAAAAATATGATTGTTAAAATTTTCGACTAATCGGTTCTAAGAGGCGAAGCAATACGCCGCTGGGACTTTGAAATATTTCGGAGCGCACCTAAAGTTAGTTATTTTGGCTAAACGGAGCGAAAATCTGCATTTATACCATCACGGACGTTAGTTTAATAGCGTTTAACGATGGATCCACGGTACAGAATGCAAAAATATGATTGTTAAAATTTTCGACTAATCGGTTCTAAGAGGCGAAGCAATACGCCGCTGGGACTTTGAAATATTTCGGAGCGCACCTAAAGTTCGTTATTTTGGCTAAACGGAGCGAAAATCTGCATTTATACCATCACGGACGTTAGTTTAATAGCGTTTAACGATGGATCCACGGTACAGAATGCAAAAATATGATTGTTAAAATTTTCGACTAATCGGTTCTAAGAGGCGAAGCAATACGCCGCTGGGACTTTGAAATATTTCGGAGCGCACCTAAAGTTCGTTATTTTGGCTAAACGGAGCGAAAATCTGCATTTATACCATCACGGACGTTAGTTTAATAGCGTTTAACGATGGATCCACGGTACAGAATGCAAAAATATGATTGTTAAAATTTTCGACTAATCGGTTCTAAGAGGCGAAGCAATACGCCGCTGGGACTTTGAAATATTTCGGAGCGCACCTAAAGTTCGTTATTTTGGCTAAACGGAGCGAAAATCTGCATTTATACCATCACGGACGCTAGTTTAATAGCGTTTAACGATCGATCCACGGTACAGAATGCAAAAATATGATTGTTAAAATTTTCGACTAATCGGTTCTAAGAGGCGAAGCAATACGCCGCTGGGACTTTGAAATATTTCGGAGCGCACCTAAAGTTCGTTATTTTGGCTAAACGGAGCGAAAATCTGCATTTATACCATCACGGACGTTAGTTCAATAGCGTTTAACGATCGATCCACGGTACAGAATGCAAAAATATGATTGTTAAAATTTTCGACTAATCGGTTCTAAGAGGCGAAGCAATACGCCGCTGGGACTTTGAAATATTTCGGAGCGCACCTAAAGTTAGTTATTTTGGCTAAACGGAGCGAAAATCTGCATTTATACCATCACGGACGTTAGTTTAATAGCGTTTAACGATGGATCCACGGTACAGAATGCAAAAATATGATTGTTAAAATTTTCGACTAATCGGTTCTAAGAGGCGAAGCAATACGCCGCTGGGACTTTGAAATATTTCGGAGCGCACCTAAAGTTCGTTATTTTGGCTAAACGGAGCGAAAATCTGCATTTATACCATCACGGACGTTAGTTTAATAGCGTTTAACGATGGATCCACGGTACAGAATGCAAAAATATGATTGTTAAAATTTTCGACTAATCGGTTCTAAGAGGCGAAGCAATACGCCGCTGGGACTTTGAAATATTTCGGAGCGCACCTAAAGTTCGTTATTTTGGCTAAACGGAGCGAAAATCTGCATTTATACCATCACGGACGTTAGTTTAATAGCGTTTAACGATGGATCCACGGTACAGAATGCAAAAATATGATTGTTAAAATTTTCGACTAATCGGTTCTAAGAGGCGAAGCAATACGCCGCTGGGACTTTGAAATATTTCGGAGCGCACCTAAAGTTCGTTATTTTGGCTAAACGGAGCGAAAATCTGCATTTATACCATCACGGACGCTAGTTTAATAGCGTTTAACGATCGATCCACGGTACAGAATGCAAAAATATGATTGTTAAAATTTTCGACTAATCGGTTCTAAGAGGCGAAGCAATACGCCGCTGGGACTTTGAAATATTTCGGAGCGCACCTAAAGTTCGTTATTTTGGCTAAACGGAGCGAAAATCTGCATTTATACCATCACGGACGTTAGTTTAATAGCGTTTAACGATGGATCCACGGTACAGAATGCAAAAATATGATTGTTAAAATTTTCGACTTATCGGTTCTGGATCACTGAAAAATCAAAAAAAATTATTAATTTTGATTAATTAAATTACATATGTAGTTTTATATTGTTATAGTCTCGTATTTGTTAATGTTTTGTCGTAAGAAAATGCAAAAATATCGTTTTAATGTTTTCGTCTCATCGGTTCTGGATCGCTGAAAAATCAAAAAAAAATATTAATTTTGATTAATTAAATTACAAATGGAGTTTTATATTGCTATAGTCGCTTATTTGTTAATGTTTTACCGTAAGAAAATGCAAAAATATCGTTTTAATATTTTCATCTCATCGGTTCTGGGCGGTTTTAAAATTTTTTAAAATATTAATTAAACCCATGATTTACATGAGAATGTGAATTTATTATGTCCTGCATGTTAATTTATTAATTTTCATGTATAGAACGTTATAAAATGAAAGGATATGTTCGACGATATTTTCAGTCTAAGTTTTACCGTGCCGGCGGGATGGTACGCTCTCACGGCGGTTTGCACAGGCATACGCCTGGGCGTAAGCCCATGCGTCGCCGACCTAGCGGCCGGCCGTTCGGTATTTATAGGAAGGCACTTTCGGTTCGCTCGGACCGGTCGGGAGTAGCGTCGAGCGTGTGGCTCTTTTATGACTTCGGTTGAAAAGCAGTCTACCGCTCCTCGAGAATATACTTTCTCGACTATTCTCGTTCCGGTTTTCCGTTGCGGATTATTATTAATCTCCACACAGCATTACCACGGGTCGGTGTCTAAGACCGAATGGCCCATATGTGGTGAGCCTTGTAATATAAGGCTGGTGACCTGTATGCACTTATAAATGTTGCATACTTGTACAAACTGAGCATCAACTGTCTGTAACCAAAATTTGTTAAAACTGAAAAAGTTATAAGATTGTATAAAATTTTTGAACCAAGAAAGTAGTGTTAGACGAAAATTCGTTCTATCACTTTTAGAAGGGAGACTGTTTGGAAATATTTAAAGTATAAAATACACAAAAGTCCACTGAATTATGAACAAAATTACGTCCCTGAATTTAAGAAAAGTCAAGAGGTGTCAGAAATAAAATCCTCTCTGATACGTTCAGAGAGGAAAATAAGTATGGAGAGAGGAGTAAAAATGAAAGAAGTTTTAAGGCTGGGGAAACTTCTAAAGGAGAGAGATTCCAACATATCTAATATGTACATTTAAAGCAAGTCCAAGGAACTCTCTCCGTTAATGTTTGAAAAGGTGTGTGCAGATGGAGGAGAAATGTATAAAGTACAGAGACGAGGTTGGTGGGCCCGCTCTAATGATAAAGATTATAAAATTTGGTGGCAAAATGACCAGCATGATCACTGTACGCGCTTTCTCGATTTGTATAGCATGCCACTGTCCGCGCTATCTTTTATTATATTGTCC
>NW_027478194.1:117500-120000 GCF_051020975.1 Osmia lignaria lignaria | reverse complement strand
TCTCTCGACCTTTATCTCTCTAACTTATACTTATGGGTCGTCGTCTACTTGATCGGGTACAAACAAGTCGTAAGAAACAAACAAACAAACCACAAAAATACAAGTCGTAAAAAAACAAACTTCTGTTGGTTAACCTACAATATGAAGGATCGAAATGAAAGAAGGATCATATTATTACAAACCGAAAGTGAAGGATCATTAAAATTGAAATACAATATATATATAAATATATAAATGTACCCGTCGTTGCGACACCCTAGTTAAATGGAAAGATATAAAAAAGAGAGAAAAGGAATACAGATGACCCGCCGTCTGATCTTTGCTAAATGATCTGGCATCACCGGAGTTTTTTTGGTCCGTGTTGCGTTCGCTCTATTCGAAATGAAACTCGCGGAGGCGAAGAATTGTTAAAAGTTTACGAAGCGTCTAGGAGTGGTTAAAACTGAGAGAGTTGAAACTACGATGTATTAGAACGAGCAACCGTCGAAACTTTGTTTTCGCGACGTTCTTTTCGTCGCTCTCGTCCCCACGCTCCTACGCTTTGGTTGTTTCTTTGCCATCCGTGTTGCGATAAAAAGATTTCTCCATTGTCCAAAAAGGACGGATCGAGATTCCTCTTTCGAGAGGGAGAGAGAGGTACTTGCGGGTAACCTGGAATCTACGAAACACGCACCGTGGTAAGATTCGTGCGTCCGCCTGATCGATGTGTGTTGTTTACGGACCGGCTGAGAAGCGACGATAGCGAGTCTTTGAAAAACTATGTGTCCATTAGTTAGACCGATCGTCGCCGGCCGTGTGTCTGTTCGAATCTCGCAACCCACGATTCAGCGACAGGACGCGCGCTCGCATTCCTTGTGTGCGTTCGTACTTTTCAAGGTTTTTAAATGTACTTTACGCCCGACCGTCGAGAGGAGCGTGCCACTGGGCGTTTCTCCGACGGTTTCCGTCCTTGGACGCGATCGTGTCGTCAACGATCGAACAAACAAACAAATACGTTGGCGACGCCCGAATTCGCTCTCCCGCACGCGCCGGGTGGGAGAGTGATGTGGGTATCGAATGTGATGCGTGTTAATAATGAAAATAACACTCTAAAGATCTAAAGAGTTTGAAATACAAAATTTTACGATTACCCTGAACGGTGGATCACTTGGCTCGTGGGTCGATGAAGAACGCAGCTAATTGCGCGTCAACGTGTGAACTGCAGGACACATGAACATCGACATTTCGAACGCACATTGCGGTCCACGGATACAATTCCTGGACCACGCCTGGCTGAGGGTCGTTTTCTTAACAAAAGACTGCTTGCGTTTGCTTCTCGAAAAAAGAGTAATTCATTTCTTTCTAAACATCTCGCCGTCGTTCAACGAAAGTAGAACGTTTCGGAGCGGGATTATCGAACGAAATTGAAAGAATGAATGAACGATAAACAAAGAAAGAGTCGCAACGTACGAGCGATAGTTGGGCAGTTCGTCGGCGTTTGTCGTGGAAACGATGTGACGAAAATCGCAACCGATACACTAAATGCAGGCCGTTAAAGGAGAGAAACAAATTTCGAAATATCTCTTCGAACTAGCGCAAGTGCGTCACGGCGCGCGAGTCGTTCGTTAAAATTTATAAACGACCGCCCGTGAAAGCACCGAGTTCTCGGAAGATAATCTATAAAGATTCTCCATCCTGCTGGAAGTTATCGGATCGGCGCGATTGTTCACTTGTAGAAATCCACGCTCCCGACGTTGCCAGAAACGATATTTACGAAAGGTGTGTCAAAAATAAACGAAAGAAGCTCTCCTATAAATTTAGAAAAAGCAAACGAGTGAAATGTTTGAGATGATAATTTGCTGAAATGCAAGCTCGAATAGCCCCAGGGTTTCGAATGATTCCCCGCGCTTTATACATCTCTCTGTTTACAAACGGTGTATAAATGAAAGATCGCTTCAGATGGGTCGTCGCTGTTTGACGCGCGATGCTGTTCCTTTTTTTTTGTCTGTCTGTGCGTTTAGCTTCGCTAAACAAGTTAAATGGTTAAAAAGCGTCGAAAAAGCGAATACACACGCGACAAGACAAATCTAACGAGTAAAGGAACGCTCCGCTCCAAGATAAAAATGGTTGTTTACAATCAATACAGCGTTTCGGTACCCCTGATCGTAGTCTGAAACTGTGTAACAAAAGAGAGGAAAGCGAATGGTGAAGGAACTTCGAAGCCTCCGTGGCGTGGCTAGAACTTGTGATAAAAGTATGTTTGCAGCAATTATGCATGCTCCCGTTAAAACAGCATTTCAATGTCTCGCATGGCTTAAAGCTCTAGGAGGCTTCAACATTTAGAATACATACGGACTACTTCGTTTGTTAAAGATAAGCGAAGACCGCGCGACCATCGCTCGGTCGTCCAGTCCTCGAAAGTTTTGTTGCGTTCCAAAGAAGAGACAAATGGGGTTTACCCTTGCGCTAAGGGGAGAAGAAGAGAAAAGCAGTTGTTAAATCTAAGAGGTGTGTGGAGTAC
>NW_027478194.1:107500-110000 GCF_051020975.1 Osmia lignaria lignaria | reverse complement strand
GGACGTTAGTTTAATAGCGTTTAACGATGGATCCACGGTACAGAATGCAAAAATATGATTGTTAAAATTTTCGACTAATCGGTTCTAAGAGGCGAAGCAATACGCCGCTGGGACTTTGAAATATTTCGGAGCGCACCTAAAGTTCGTTATTTTGGCTAAACGGAGCGAAAATCTGCATTTATACCATCACGGACGTTAGTTTAATAGCGTTTAACGATGGATCCACGGTACAGAATGCAAAAATATGATTGTTAAAATTTTCGACTAATCGGTTCTAAGAGGCGAAGCAATACGCCGCTGGGACTTTGAAATATTTCGGAGCGCACCTAAAGTTCGTTATTTTGGCTAAACGGAGCGAAAATCTGCATTTATACCATCACGGACGTTAGTTTAATAGCGTTTAACGATGGATCCACGGTACAGAATGCAAAAATATGATTGTTAAAATTTTCGACTAATCGGTTCTAAGAGGCGAAGCAATACGCCGCTGGGACTTTGAAATATTTCGGAGCGCACCTAAAGTTCGTTATTTTGGCTAAACGGAGCGAAAATCTGCATTTATACCATCACGGACGCTAGTTTAATAGCGTTTAACGATCGATCCACGGTACAGAATGCAAAAATATGATTGTTAAAATTTTCGACTAATCGGTTCTAAGAGGCGAAGCAATACGCCGCTGGGACTTTGAAATATTTCGGAGCGCACCTAAAGTTCGTTATTTTGGCTAAACGGAGCGAAAATCTGCATTTATACCATCACGGACGTTAGTTCAATAGCGTTTAACGATCGATCCACGGTACAGAATGCAAAAATATGATTGTTAAAATTTTCGACTAATCGGTTCTAAGAGGCGAAGCAATACGCCGCTGGGACTTTGAAATATTTCGGAGCGCACCTAAAGTTAGTTATTTTGGCTAAACGGAGCGAAAATCTGCATTTATACCATCACGGACGTTAGTTTAATAGCGTTTAACGATGGATCCACGGTACAGAATGCAAAAATATGATTGTTAAAATTTTCGACTAATCGGTTCTAAGAGGCGAAGCAATACGCCGCTGGGACTTTGAAATATTTCGGAGCGCACCTAAAGTTCGTTATTTTGGCTAAACGGAGCGAAAATCTGCATTTATACCATCACGGACGTTAGTTTAATAGCGTTTAACGATGGATCCACGGTACAGAATGCAAAAATATGATTGTTAAAATTTTCGACTAATCGGTTCTAAGAGGCGAAGCAATACGCCGCTGGGACTTTGAAATATTTCGGAGCGCACCTAAAGTTCGTTATTTTGGCTAAACGGAGCGAAAATCTGCATTTATACCATCACGGACGTTAGTTTAATAGCGTTTAACGATGGATCCACGGTACAGAATGCAAAAATATGATTGTTAAAATTTTCGACTAATCGGTTCTAAGAGGCGAAGCAATACGCCGCTGGGACTTTGAAATATTTCGGAGCGCACCTAAAGTTCGTTATTTTGGCTAAACGGAGCGAAAATCTGCATTTATACCATCACGGACGCTAGTTTAATAGCGTTTAACGATCGATCCACGGTACAGAATGCAAAAATATGATTGTTAAAATTTTCGACTAATCGGTTCTAAGAGGCGAAGCAATACGCCGCTGGGACTTTGAAATATTTCGGAGCGCACCTAAAGTTCGTTATTTTGGCTAAACGGAGCGAAAATCTGCATTTATACCATCACGGACGTTAGTTTAATAGCGTTTAACGATGGATCCACGGTACAGAATGCAAAAATATGATTGTTAAAATTTTCGACTTATCGGTTCTGGATCACTGAAAAATCAAAAAAAATTATTAATTTTGATTAATTAAATTACATATGTAGTTTTATATTGTTATAGTCTCGTATTTGTTAATGTTTTGTCGTAAGAAAATGCAAAAATATCGTTTTAATGTTTTCGTCTCATCGGTTCTGGATCGCTGAAAAATCAAAAAAAAATATTAATTTTGATTAATTAAATTACAAATGGAGTTTTATATTGCTATAGTCGCTTATTTGTTAATGTTTTACCGTAAGAAAATGCAAAAATATCGTTTTAATATTTTCATCTCATCGGTTCTGGGCGGTTTTAAAATTTTTTAAAATATTAATTAAACCCATGATTTACATGAGAATGTGAATTTATTATGTCCTGCATGTTAATTTATTAATTTTCATGTATAGAACGTTATAAAATGAAAGGATATGTTCGACGATATTTTCAGTCTAAGTTTTACCGTGCCGGCGGGATGGTACGCTCTCACGGCGGTTTGCACAGGCATACGCCTGGGCGTAAGCCCATGCGTCGCCGACCTAGCGGCCGGCCGTTCGGTATTTATAGGAAGGCACTTTCGGTTCGCTCGGACCGGTCGGGAGTAGCGTCGAGCGTGTGGCTCTTTTATGACTTCGGTTGAAAAGCAGTCTACCGCTCCTCGAGAATATACTTTCTCGACTATTCTCGTTCCGGTTTTCCGTTGCGGATTATTATTAA
>NW_027478194.1:92500-95000 GCF_051020975.1 Osmia lignaria lignaria | reverse complement strand
GGACTTTGAAATATTTCGGAGCGCACCTAAAGTTCGTTATTTTGGCTAAACGGAGCGAAAATCTGCATTTATACCATCACGGACGTTAGTTCAATAGCGTTTAACGATCGATCCACGGTACAGAATGCAAAAATATGATTGTTAAAATTTTCGACTAATCGGTTCTAAGAGGCGAAGCAATACGCCGCTGGGACTTTGAAATATTTCGGAGCGCACCTAAAGTTAGTTATTTTGGCTAAACGGAGCGAAAATCTGCATTTATACCATCACGGACGTTAGTTTAATAGCGTTTAACGATGGATCCACGGTACAGAATGCAAAAATATGATTGTTAAAATTTTCGACTAATCGGTTCTAAGAGGCGAAGCAATACGCCGCTGGGACTTTGAAATATTTCGGAGCGCACCTAAAGTTCGTTATTTTGGCTAAACGGAGCGAAAATCTGCATTTATACCATCACGGACGTTAGTTTAATAGCGTTTAACGATGGATCCACGGTACAGAATGCAAAAATATGATTGTTAAAATTTTCGACTAATCGGTTCTAAGAGGCGAAGCAATACGCCGCTGGGACTTTGAAATATTTCGGAGCGCACCTAAAGTTCGTTATTTTGGCTAAACGGAGCGAAAATCTGCATTTATACCATCACGGACGTTAGTTTAATAGCGTTTAACGATGGATCCACGGTACAGAATGCAAAAATATGATTGTTAAAATTTTCGACTAATCGGTTCTAAGAGGCGAAGCAATACGCCGCTGGGACTTTGAAATATTTCGGAGCGCACCTAAAGTTCGTTATTTTGGCTAAACGGAGCGAAAATCTGCATTTATACCATCACGGACGCTAGTTTAATAGCGTTTAACGATCGATCCACGGTACAGAATGCAAAAATATGATTGTTAAAATTTTCGACTAATCGGTTCTAAGAGGCGAAGCAATACGCCGCTGGGACTTTGAAATATTTCGGAGCGCACCTAAAGTTCGTTATTTTGGCTAAACGGAGCGAAAATCTGCATTTATACCATCACGGACGTTAGTTCAATAGCGTTTAACGATCGATCCACGGTACAGAATGCAAAAATATGATTGTTAAAATTTTCGACTAATCGGTTCTAAGAGGCGAAGCAATACGCCGCTGGGACTTTGAAATATTTCGGAGCGCACCTAAAGTTAGTTATTTTGGCTAAACGGAGCGAAAATCTGCATTTATACCATCACGGACGTTAGTTTAATAGCGTTTAACGATGGATCCACGGTACAGAATGCAAAAATATGATTGTTAAAATTTTCGACTAATCGGTTCTAAGAGGCGAAGCAATACGCCGCTGGGACTTTGAAATATTTCGGAGCGCACCTAAAGTTCGTTATTTTGGCTAAACGGAGCGAAAATCTGCATTTATACCATCACGGACGTTAGTTTAATAGCGTTTAACGATGGATCCACGGTACAGAATGCAAAAATATGATTGTTAAAATTTTCGACTAATCGGTTCTAAGAGGCGAAGCAATACGCCGCTGGGACTTTGAAATATTTCGGAGCGCACCTAAAGTTCGTTATTTTGGCTAAACGGAGCGAAAATCTGCATTTATACCATCACGGACGTTAGTTTAATAGCGTTTAACGATGGATCCACGGTACAGAATGCAAAAATATGATTGTTAAAATTTTCGACTAATCGGTTCTAAGAGGCGAAGCAATACGCCGCTGGGACTTTGAAATATTTCGGAGCGCACCTAAAGTTCGTTATTTTGGCTAAACGGAGCGAAAATCTGCATTTATACCATCACGGACGCTAGTTTAATAGCGTTTAACGATCGATCCACGGTACAGAATGCAAAAATATGATTGTTAAAATTTTCGACTAATCGGTTCTAAGAGGCGAAGCAATACGCCGCTGGGACTTTGAAATATTTCGGAGCGCACCTAAAGTTCGTTATTTTGGCTAAACGGAGCGAAAATCTGCATTTATACCATCACGGACGTTAGTTTAATAGCGTTTAACGATGGATCCACGGTACAGAATGCAAAAATATGATTGTTAAAATTTTCGACTTATCGGTTCTGGATCACTGAAAAATCAAAAAAAATTATTAATTTTGATTAATTAAATTACATATGTAGTTTTATATTGTTATAGTCTCGTATTTGTTAATGTTTTGTCGTAAGAAAATGCAAAAATATCGTTTTAATGTTTTCGTCTCATCGGTTCTGGATCGCTGAAAAATCAAAAAAAAATATTAATTTTGATTAATTAAATTACAAATGGAGTTTTATATTGCTATAGTCGCTTATTTGTTAATGTTTTACCGTAAGAAAATGCAAAAATATCGTTTTAATATTTTCATCTCATCGGTTCTGGGCGGTTTTAAAATTTTTTAAAATATTAATTAAACCCATGATTTACATGAGAATGTGAATTTATTATGTCCTGCATGTTAATTTATTAATTTTCATGTATAGAACGTTATAAAATGAAAGGATATGTTCGACGATATTT
>NW_027478194.1:77500-80000 GCF_051020975.1 Osmia lignaria lignaria | reverse complement strand
TCCACGGTACAGAATGCAAAAATATGATTGTTAAAATTTTCGACTAATCGGTTCTAAGAGGCGAAGCAATACGCCGCTGGGACTTTGAAATATTTCGGAGCGCACCTAAAGTTCGTTATTTTGGCTAAACGGAGCGAAAATCTGCATTTATACCATCACGGACGTTAGTTTAATAGCGTTTAACGATGGATCCACGGTACAGAATGCAAAAATATGATTGTTAAAATTTTCGACTAATCGGTTCTAAGAGGCGAAGCAATACGCCGCTGGGACTTTGAAATATTTCGGAGCGCACCTAAAGTTCGTTATTTTGGCTAAACGGAGCGAAAATCTGCATTTATACCATCACGGACGCTAGTTTAATAGCGTTTAACGATCGATCCACGGTACAGAATGCAAAAATATGATTGTTAAAATTTTCGACTAATCGGTTCTAAGAGGCGAAGCAATACGCCGCTGGGACTTTGAAATATTTCGGAGCGCACCTAAAGTTCGTTATTTTGGCTAAACGGAGCGAAAATCTGCATTTATACCATCACGGACGTTAGTTCAATAGCGTTTAACGATCGATCCACGGTACAGAATGCAAAAATATGATTGTTAAAATTTTCGACTAATCGGTTCTAAGAGGCGAAGCAATACGCCGCTGGGACTTTGAAATATTTCGGAGCGCACCTAAAGTTAGTTATTTTGGCTAAACGGAGCGAAAATCTGCATTTATACCATCACGGACGTTAGTTTAATAGCGTTTAACGATGGATCCACGGTACAGAATGCAAAAATATGATTGTTAAAATTTTCGACTAATCGGTTCTAAGAGGCGAAGCAATACGCCGCTGGGACTTTGAAATATTTCGGAGCGCACCTAAAGTTCGTTATTTTGGCTAAACGGAGCGAAAATCTGCATTTATACCATCACGGACGTTAGTTTAATAGCGTTTAACGATGGATCCACGGTACAGAATGCAAAAATATGATTGTTAAAATTTTCGACTAATCGGTTCTAAGAGGCGAAGCAATACGCCGCTGGGACTTTGAAATATTTCGGAGCGCACCTAAAGTTCGTTATTTTGGCTAAACGGAGCGAAAATCTGCATTTATACCATCACGGACGTTAGTTTAATAGCGTTTAACGATGGATCCACGGTACAGAATGCAAAAATATGATTGTTAAAATTTTCGACTAATCGGTTCTAAGAGGCGAAGCAATACGCCGCTGGGACTTTGAAATATTTCGGAGCGCACCTAAAGTTCGTTATTTTGGCTAAACGGAGCGAAAATCTGCATTTATACCATCACGGACGCTAGTTTAATAGCGTTTAACGATCGATCCACGGTACAGAATGCAAAAATATGATTGTTAAAATTTTCGACTAATCGGTTCTAAGAGGCGAAGCAATACGCCGCTGGGACTTTGAAATATTTCGGAGCGCACCTAAAGTTCGTTATTTTGGCTAAACGGAGCGAAAATCTGCATTTATACCATCACGGACGTTAGTTTAATAGCGTTTAACGATGGATCCACGGTACAGAATGCAAAAATATGATTGTTAAAATTTTCGACTTATCGGTTCTGGATCACTGAAAAATCAAAAAAAATTATTAATTTTGATTAATTAAATTACATATGTAGTTTTATATTGTTATAGTCTCGTATTTGTTAATGTTTTGTCGTAAGAAAATGCAAAAATATCGTTTTAATGTTTTCGTCTCATCGGTTCTGGATCGCTGAAAAATCAAAAAAAAATATTAATTTTGATTAATTAAATTACAAATGGAGTTTTATATTGCTATAGTCGCTTATTTGTTAATGTTTTACCGTAAGAAAATGCAAAAATATCGTTTTAATATTTTCATCTCATCGGTTCTGGGCGGTTTTAAAATTTTTTAAAATATTAATTAAACCCATGATTTACATGAGAATGTGAATTTATTATGTCCTGCATGTTAATTTATTAATTTTCATGTATAGAACGTTATAAAATGAAAGGATATGTTCGACGATATTTTCAGTCTAAGTTTTACCGTGCCGGCGGGATGGTACGCTCTCACGGCGGTTTGCACAGGCATACGCCTGGGCGTAAGCCCATGCGTCGCCGACCTAGCGGCCGGCCGTTCGGTATTTATAGGAAGGCACTTTCGGTTCGCTCGGACCGGTCGGGAGTAGCGTCGAGCGTGTGGCTCTTTTATGACTTCGGTTGAAAAGCAGTCTACCGCTCCTCGAGAATATACTTTCTCGACTATTCTCGTTCCGGTTTTCCGTTGCGGATTATTATTAATCTCCACACAGCATTACCACGGGTCGGTGTCTAAGACCGAATGGCCCATATGTGGTGAGCCTTGTAATATAAGGCTGGTGACCTGTATGCACTTATAAATGTTGCATACTTGTACAAACTGAGCATCAACTGTCTGTAACCAAAATTTGTTAAAACTGAAAAAGTTATAAGATTGTATAAAATTTTTGAACCAAGAAAGTAGTGTTAGACGAAAATTCGTT
>NW_027478194.1:62500-65000 GCF_051020975.1 Osmia lignaria lignaria | reverse complement strand
GTTCGTTATTTTGGCTAAACGGAGCGAAAATCTGCATTTATACCATCACGGACGTTAGTTTAATAGCGTTTAACGATGGATCCACGGTACAGAATGCAAAAATATGATTGTTAAAATTTTCGACTAATCGGTTCTAAGAGGCGAAGCAATACGCCGCTGGGACTTTGAAATATTTCGGAGCGCACCTAAAGTTCGTTATTTTGGCTAAACGGAGCGAAAATCTGCATTTATACCATCACGGACGTTACTTTAATAGCGTTTAACGATGGATCCACGGTACAGAATGCAAAAATATGATTGTTAAAATTTTCGACTAATCGGTTCTAAGAGGCGAAGCAATACGCCGCTGGGACTTTGAAATATTTCGGAGCGCACCTAAAGTTCGTTATTTTGGCTAAACGGAGCGAAAATCTGCATTTATACCATCACGGACGTTAGTTCAATAGCGTTTAACGATCGATCCACGGTACAGAATGCAAAAATATGATTGTTAAAATTTTCGACTAATCGGTTCTAAGAGGCGAAGCAATACGCCGCTGGGACTTTGAAATATTTCGGAGCGCACCTAAAGTTAGTTATTTTGGCTAAACGGAGCGAAAATCTGCATTTATACCATCACGGACGTTAGTTTAATAGCGTTTAACGATGGATCCACGGTACAGAATGCAAAAATATGATTGTTAAAATTTTCGACTAATCGGTTCTAAGAGGCGAAGCAATACGCCGCTGGGACTTTGAAATATTTCGGAGCGCACCTAAAGTTCGTTATTTTGGCTAAACGGAGCGAAAATCTGCATTTATACCATCACGGACGTTAGTTTAATAGCGTTTAACGATGGATCCACGGTACAGAATGCAAAAATATGATTGTTAAAATTTTCGACTAATCGGTTCTAAGAGGCGAAGCAATACGCCGCTGGGACTTTGAAATATTTCGGAGCGCACCTAAAGTTCGTTATTTTGGCTAAACGGAGCGAAAATCTGCATTTATACCATCACGGACGTTAGTTTAATAGCGTTTAACGATGGATCCACGGTACAGAATGCAAAAATATGATTGTTAAAATTTTCGACTAATCGGTTCTAAGAGGCGAAGCAATACGCCGCTGGGACTTTGAAATATTTCGGAGCGCACCTAAAGTTCGTTATTTTGGCTAAACGGAGCGAAAATCTGCATTTATACCATCACGGACGCTAGTTTAATAGCGTTTAACGATCGATCCACGGTACAGAATGCAAAAATATGATTGTTAAAATTTTCGACTAATCGGTTCTAAGAGGCGAAGCAATACGCCGCTGGGACTTTGAAATATTTCGGAGCGCACCTAAAGTTCGTTATTTTGGCTAAACGGAGCGAAAATCTGCATTTATACCATCACGGACGTTAGTTCAATAGCGTTTAACGATCGATCCACGGTACAGAATGCAAAAATATGATTGTTAAAATTTTCGACTAATCGGTTCTAAGAGGCGAAGCAATACGCCGCTGGGACTTTGAAATATTTCGGAGCGCACCTAAAGTTAGTTATTTTGGCTAAACGGAGCGAAAATCTGCATTTATACCATCACGGACGTTAGTTTAATAGCGTTTAACGATGGATCCACGGTACAGAATGCAAAAATATGATTGTTAAAATTTTCGACTAATCGGTTCTAAGAGGCGAAGCAATACGCCGCTGGGACTTTGAAATATTTCGGAGCGCACCTAAAGTTCGTTATTTTGGCTAAACGGAGCGAAAATCTGCATTTATACCATCACGGACGTTAGTTTAATAGCGTTTAACGATGGATCCACGGTACAGAATGCAAAAATATGATTGTTAAAATTTTCGACTAATCGGTTCTAAGAGGCGAAGCAATACGCCGCTGGGACTTTGAAATATTTCGGAGCGCACCTAAAGTTCGTTATTTTGGCTAAACGGAGCGAAAATCTGCATTTATACCATCACGGACGTTAGTTTAATAGCGTTTAACGATGGATCCACGGTACAGAATGCAAAAATATGATTGTTAAAATTTTCGACTAATCGGTTCTAAGAGGCGAAGCAATACGCCGCTGGGACTTTGAAATATTTCGGAGCGCACCTAAAGTTCGTTATTTTGGCTAAACGGAGCGAAAATCTGCATTTATACCATCACGGACGCTAGTTTAATAGCGTTTAACGATCGATCCACGGTACAGAATGCAAAAATATGATTGTTAAAATTTTCGACTAATCGGTTCTAAGAGGCGAAGCAATACGCCGCTGGGACTTTGAAATATTTCGGAGCGCACCTAAAGTTCGTTATTTTGGCTAAACGGAGCGAAAATCTGCATTTATACCATCACGGACGTTAGTTTAATAGCGTTTAACGATGGATCCACGGTACAGAATGCAAAAATATGATTGTTAAAATTTTCGACTTATCGGTTCTGGATCACTGAAAAATCAAAAAAAATTATTAATTTTGATTAATTAAATTACATATGTAGTTTTATATTGTTATAGTCTCGTATTTG
>NW_027478194.1:45000-50000 GCF_051020975.1 Osmia lignaria lignaria | reverse complement strand
GAGGCACTTTGAAAGCAACACGCCGTTGGAACTTTGAAAAATTTCGATGCGTCGCCAAAGTTCGTACTTTTCGATAAAATCTTCGTCCTATGATACATTTCGATCAAGAACTACATTGATCGTCATGAAACTGTTTTTTTTTTTGGGAGACGTGTACGCTCCTTTTCATAAAGGAGACTATCTTATTGCGAAAGTCAAAATCGCACGCTCTCACGGCGATTTGCCCGCGTATACGCCTGGGCGTAAGCCCGTGCGTCGCCGACCTAGCGGCCTGCCGATCGGTATTTAGAGGGAGGCACTTTGAAAGCAACACGCCGCTGGAACTTTGAAAAATTTCGGGGCAAAGCAATACGCGGCTGGGACTTTGAAATATTTCGGAGCGCACCTAAAGTTCGTTATTTTGGCTAAACGGAGCGAAAATCTGCATTTATACCATCACGGACGTTAGTTTAATAGCGTTTAACGATGGATCCACGGTACAGAATGCAAAAATATGATTGTTAAAATTTTCGACTAATCGGTTCTAAGAGGCGAAGCAATACGCCGCTGGGACTTTGAAATATTTCGGAGTGCACCTAAAGTTCGTTATTTTGGCTAAACGGAGCGAAAATCTGCATTTATACCATGACGGACGTTAGTTTAATAGCGTTTAACGATGGATCCACGGTACAGAATGCAAAAATATGATTGTTAAAATTTTCGACTAATCGGTTCTAAGAGGCGAAGCAATACGCCGCTGGGACTTTGAAATATTTCGGAGCGCACCTAAAGTTCGTTATTTTGGCTAAACGGAGCGAAAATCTGCATTTATACCATCACGGACGTTAGTTTAATAGCGTTTAACGATGGATCCACGGTACAGAATGCAAAAATATGATTGTTAAAATTTTCGACTAATCGGTTCTAAGAGGCGAAGCAATACGCCGCTGGGACTTTGAAATATTTCGGAGCGCACCTAAAGTTCGTTATTTTGGCTAAACGGAGCGAAAATCTGCATTTATACCATCACGGACGCTAGTTTAATAGCGTTTAACGATCGATCCACGGTACAGAATGCAAAAATATGATTGTTAAAATTTTCGACTAATCGGTTCTAAGAGGCGAAGCAATACGCCGCTGGGACTTTGAAATATTTCGGAGCGCACCTATAGTTCGTTATTTTGGCTAAACGGAGCGAAAATCTGCATTTATACCATCACGGACGTTAGTTTAATAGCGTTTAACGATGGATCCACGGTACAGAATGCAAAAATATGATTGTTAAAATTTTCGACTAATCGGTTCTAAGAGGCGAAGCAATACGCCGCTGGGACTTTGAAATATTTCGGAGCGCACCTAAAGTTCGTTATTTTGGCTAAACGGAGCGAAAATCTGCATTTATACCATCACGGACGTTACTTTAATAGCGTTTAACGATGGATCCACGGTACAGAATGCAAAAATATGATTGTTAAAATTTTCGACTAATCGGTTCTAAGAGGCGAAGCAATACGCCGCTGGGACTTTGAAATATTTCGGAGCGCACCTAAAGTTCGTTATTTTGGCTAAACGGAGCGAAAATCTGCATTTATACCATCACGGACGTTAGTTCAATAGCGTTTAACGATCGATCCACGGTACAGAATGCAAAAATATGATTGTTAAAATTTTCGACTAATCGGTTCTAAGAGGCGAAGCAATACGCCGCTGGGACTTTGAAATATTTCGGAGCGCACCTAAAGTTAGTTATTTTGGCTAAACGGAGCGAAAATCTGCATTTATACCATCACGGACGTTAGTTTAATAGCGTTTAACGATGGATCCACGGTACAGAATGCAAAAATATGATTGTTAAAATTTTCGACTAATCGGTTCTAAGAGGCGAAGCAATACGCCGCTGGGACTTTGAAATATTTCGGAGCGCACCTAAAGTTCGTTATTTTGGCTAAACGGAGCGAAAATCTGCATTTATACCATCACGGACGTTAGTTTAATAGCGTTTAACGATGGATCCACGGTACAGAATGCAAAAATATGATTGTTAAAATTTTCGACTAATCGGTTCTAAGAGGCGAAGCAATACGCCGCTGGGACTTTGAAATATTTCGGAGCGCACCTAAAGTTCGTTATTTTGGCTAAACGGAGCGAAAATCTGCATTTATACCATCACGGACGTTAGTTTAATAGCGTTTAACGATGGATCCACGGTACAGAATGCAAAAATATGATTGTTAAAATTTTCGACTAATCGGTTCTAAGAGGCGAAGCAATACGCCGCTGGGACTTTGAAATATTTCGGAGCGCACCTAAAGTTCGTTATTTTGGCTAAACGGAGCGAAAATCTGCATTTATACCATCACGGACGCTAGTTTAATAGCGTTTAACGATCGATCCACGGTACAGAATGCAAAAATATGATTGTTAAAATTTTCGACTAATCGGTTCTAAGAGGCGAAGCAATACGCCGCTGGGACTTTGAAATATTTCGGAGCGCACCTAAAGTTCGTTATTTTGGCTAAACGGAGCGAAAATCTGCATTTATACCATCACGGACGTTAGTTCAATAGCGTTTAACGATCGATCCACGGTACAGAATGCAAAAATATGATTGTTAAAATTTTCGACTAATCGGTTCTAAGAGGCGAAGCAATACGCCGCTGGGACTTTGAAATATTTCGGAGCGCACCTAAAGTTCGTTATTTTGGCTAAACGGAGCGAAAATCTGCATTTATACCATCACGGACGTTAGTTTAATAGCGTTTAACGATGGATCCACGGTACAGAATGCAAAAATATGATTGTTAAAATTTTCGACTAATCGGTTCTAAGAGGCGAAGCAATACGCCGCTGGGACTTTGAAATATTTCGGAGCGCACCTAAAGTTCGTTATTTTGGCTAAACGGAGCGAAAATCTGCATTTATACCATCACGGACGTTAGTTTAATAGCGTTTAACGATGGATCCACGGTACAGAATGCAAAAATATGATTGTTAAAATTTTCGACTAATCGGTTCTAAGAGGCGAAGCAATACGCCGCTGGGACTTTGAAATATTTCGGAGCGCACCTAAAGTTCGTTATTTTGGCTAAACGGAGCGAAAATCTGCATTTATACCATCACGGACGTTAGTTTAATAGCGTTTAACGATGGATCCACGGTACAGAATGCAAAAATATGATTGTTAAAATTTTCGACTAATCGGTTCTAAGAGGCGAAGCAATACGCCGCTGGGACTTTGAAATATTTCGGAGCGCACCTAAAGTTCGTTATTTTGGCTAAACGGAGCGAAAATCTGCATTTATACCATCACGGACGCTAGTTTAATAGCGTTTAACGATCGATCCACGGTACAGAATGCAAAAATATGATTGTTAAAATTTTCGACTAATCGGTTCTAAGAGGCGAAGCAATACGCCGCTGGGACTTTGAAATATTTCGGAGCGCACCTAAAGTTCGTTATTTTGGCTAAACGGAGCGAAAATCTGCATTTATACCATCACGGACGTTAGTTTAATAGCGTTTAACGATGGATCCACGGTACAGAATGCAAAAATATGATTGTTAAAATTTTCGACTTATCGGTTCTGGATCACTGAAAAATCAAAAAAAATTATTAATTTTGATTAATTAAATTACATATGTAGTTTTATATTGTTATAGTCTCGTATTTGTTAATGTTTTGTCGTAAGAAAATGCAAAAATATCGTTTTAATGTTTTCGTCTCATCGGTTCTGGATCGCTGAAAAATCAAAAAAAAATATTAATTTTGATTAATTAAATTACAAATGGAGTTTTATATTGCTATAGTCGCTTATTTGTTAATGTTTTACCGTAAGAAAATGCAAAAATATCGTTTTAATATTTTCATCTCATCGGTTCTGGGCGGTTTTAAAATTTTTTAAAATATTAATTAAACCCATGATTTACATGAGAATGTGAATTTATTATGTCCTGCATGTTAATTTATTAATTTTCATGTATAGAACGTTATAAAATGAAAGGATATGTTCGACGATATTTTCAGTCTAAGTTTTACCGTGCCGGCGGGATGGTACGCTCTCACGGCGGTTTGCACAGGCATACGCCTGGGCGTAAGCCCATGCGTCGCCGACCTAGCGGCCGGCCGTTCGGTATTTATAGGAAGGCACTTTCGGTTCGCTCGGACCGGTCGGGAGTAGCGTCGAGCGTGTGGCTCTTTTATGACTTCGGTTGAAAAGCAGTCTACCGCTCCTCGAGAATATACTTTCTCGACTATTCTCGTTCCGGTTTTCCGTTGCGGATTATTATTAATCTCCACACAGCATTACCACGGGTCGGTGTCTAAGACCGAATGGCCCATATGTGGTGAGCCTTGTAATATAAGGCTGGTGACCTGTATGCACTTATAAATGTTGCATACTTGTACAAACTGAGCATCAACTGTCTGTAACCAAAATTTGTTAAAACTGAAAAAGTTATAAGATTGTATAAAATTTTTGAACCAAGAAAGTAGTGTTAGACGAAAATTCGTTCTATCACTTTTAGAAGGGAGACTGTTTGGAAATATTTAAAGTATAAAATACACAAAAGTCCACTGAATTATGAACAAAATTACGTCCCTGAATTTAAGAAAAGTCAAGAGGTGTCAGAAATAAAATCCTCTCTGATACGTTCAGAGAGGAAAATAAGTATGGAGAGAGGAGTAAAAATGAAAGAAGTTTTAAGGCTGGGGAAACTTCTAAAGGAGAGAGATTCCAACATATCTAATATGTACATTTAAAGCAAGTCCAAGGAACTCTCTCCGTTAATGTTTGAAAAGGTGTGTGCAGATGGAGGAGAAATGTATAAAGTACAGAGACGAGGTTGGTGGGCCCGCTCTAATGATAAAGATTATAAAATTTGGTGGCAAAATGACCAGCATGATCACTGTACGCGCTTTCTCGATTTGTATAGCATGCCACTGTCCGCGCTATCTTTTATTATATTGTCCAGCGTGTGTGGTCTACGTGCTTGCACGATGGATGCACGGCGTGAAAGTGATT
>NW_027478194.1:40000-42500 GCF_051020975.1 Osmia lignaria lignaria | reverse complement strand
TCGGGTACAAACAAGTCGTAAGAAACAAACAAACAAACCACAAAAATACAAGTCGTAAAAAAACAAACTTCTGTTGGTTAACCTACAATATGAAGGATCGAAATGAAAGAAGGATCATATTATTACAAACCGAAAGTGAAGGATCATTAAAATTGAAATACAATATATATATAAATATATAAATGTACCCGTCGTTGCGACACCCTAGTTAAATGGAAAGATATAAAAAAGAGAGAAAAGGAATACAGATGACCCGCCGTCTGATCTTTGCTAAATGATCTGGCATCACCGGAGTTTTTTTGGTCCGTGTTGCGTTCGCTCTATTCGAAATGAAACTCGCGGAGGCGAAGAATTGTTAAAAGTTTACGAAGCGTCTAGGAGTGGTTAAAACTGAGAGAGTTGAAACTACGATGTATTAGAACGAGCAACCGTCGAAACTTTGTTTTCGCGACGTTCTTTTCGTCGCTCTCGTCCCCACGCTCCTACGCTTTGGTTGTTTCTTTGCCATCCGTGTTGCGATAAAAAGATTTCTCCATTGTCCAAAAAGGACGGATCGAGATTCCTCTTTCGAGAGGGAGAGAGAGGTACTTGCGGGTAACCTGGAATCTACGAAACACGCACCGTGGTAAGATTCGTGCGTCCGCCTGATCGATGTGTGTTGTTTACGGACCGGCTGAGAAGCGACGATAGCGAGTCTTTGAAAAACTATGTGTCCATTAGTTAGACCGATCGTCGCCGGCCGTGTGTCTGTTCGAATCTCGCAACCCACGATTCAGCGACAGGACGCGCGCTCGCATTCCTTGTGTGCGTTCGTACTTTTCAAGGTTTTTAAATGTACTTTACGCCCGACCGTCGAGAGGAGCGTGCCACTGGGCGTTTCTCCGACGGTTTCCGTCCTTGGACGCGATCGTGTCGTCAACGATCGAACAAACAAACAAATACGTTGGCGACGCCCGAATTCGCTCTCCCGCACGCGCCGGGTGGGAGAGTGATGTGGGTATCGAATGTGATGCGTGTTAATAATGAAAATAACACTCTAAAGATCTAAAGAGTTTGAAATACAAAATTTTACGATTACCCTGAACGGTGGATCACTTGGCTCGTGGGTCGATGAAGAACGCAGCTAATTGCGCGTCAACGTGTGAACTGCAGGACACATGAACATCGACATTTCGAACGCACATTGCGGTCCACGGATACAATTCCTGGACCACGCCTGGCTGAGGGTCGTTTTCTTAACAAAAGACTGCTTGCGTTTGCTTCTCGAAAAAAGAGTAATTCATTTCTTTCTAAACATCTCGCCGTCGTTCAACGAAAGTAGAACGTTTCGGAGCGGGATTATCGAACGAAATTGAAAGAATGAATGAACGATAAACAAAGAAAGAGTCGCAACGTACGAGCGATAGTTGGGCAGTTCGTCGGCGTTTGTCGTGGAAACGATGTGACGAAAATCGCAACCGATACACTAAATGCAGGCCGTTAAAGGAGAGAAACAAATTTCGAAATATCTCTTCGAACTAGCGCAAGTGCGTCACGGCGCGCGAGTCGTTCGTTAAAATTTATAAACGACCGCCCGTGAAAGCACCGAGTTCTCGGAAGATAATCTATAAAGATTCTCCATCCTGCTGGAAGTTATCGGATCGGCGCGATTGTTCACTTGTAGAAATCCACGCTTCCGACGTTGCCAGAAACGATATTTACGAAAGGTGTGTCAAAAATAAACGAAAGAAGCTCTCCTATAAATTTAGAAAAAGCAAACGAGTGAAATGTTTGAGATGATAATTTGCTGAAATGCAAGCTCGAATAGCCCCAGGGTTTCGAATGATTCCCCGCGCTTTATACATCTCTCTGTTTACAAACGGTGTATAAATGAAAGATCGCTTCAGATGGGTCGTCGCTGTTTGACGCGCGATGCTGTTCCTTTTTTTTTGTCTGTCTGTGCGTTTAGCTTCGCTAAACAAGTTAAATGGTTAAAAAGCGTCGAAAAAGCGAATACACACGCGACAAGACAAATCTAACGAGTAAAGGAACGCTCCGCTCCAAGATAAAAATGGTTGTTTACAATCAATACAGCGTTTCGGTACCCCTGATCGTAGTCTGAAACTGTGTAACAAAAGAGAGGAAAGCGAATGGTGAAGGAACTTCGAAGCCTCCGTGGCGTGGCTAGAACTTGTGATAAAAGTATGTTTGCAGCAATTATGCATGCTCCCGTTAAAACAGCATTTCAATGTCTCGCATGGCTTAAAGCTCTAGGAGGCTTCAACATTTAGAATACATACGGACTACTTCGTTTGTTAAAGATAAGCGAAGACCGCGCGACCATCGCTCGGTCGTCCAGTCCTCGAAAGTTTTGTTGCGTTCCAAAGAAGAGACAAATGGGGTTTACCCTTGCGCTAAGGGGAGAAGAAGAGAAAAGCAGTTGTTAAATCTAAGAGGTGTGTGGAGTACATCGCGTGTTGGTTAAAATTGTTAAATGAAGTATACGCGAAATGTTCTCTCG
>NW_027478194.1:30000-32500 GCF_051020975.1 Osmia lignaria lignaria | reverse complement strand
TAATAGCGTTTAACGATGGATCCACGGTACAGAATGCAAAAATATGATTGTTAAAATTTTCGACTAATCGGTTCTAAGAGGCGAAGCAATACGCCGCTGGGACTTTGAAATATTTCGGAGCGCACCTAAAGTTCGTTATTTTGGCTAAACGGAGCGAAAATCTGCATTTATACCATCACGGACGTTACTTTAATAGCGTTTAACGATGGATCCACGGTACAGAATGCAAAAATATGATTGTTAAAATTTTCGACTAATCGGTTCTAAGAGGCGAAGCAATACGCCGCTGGGACTTTGAAATATTTCGGAGCGCACCTAAAGTTCGTTATTTTGGCTAAACGGAGCGAAAATCTGCATTTATACCATCACGGACGTTAGTTCAATAGCGTTTAACGATCGATCCACGGTACAGAATGCAAAAATATGATTGTTAAAATTTTCGACTAATCGGTTCTAAGAGGCGAAGCAATACGCCGCTGGGACTTTGAAATATTTCGGAGCGCACCTAAAGTTCGTTATTTTGGCTAAACGGAGCGAAAATCTGCATTTATACCATCACGGACGTTAGTTCAATAGCGTTTAACGATCGATCCACGGTACAGAATGCAAAAATATGATTGTTAAAATTTTCGACTAATCGGTTCTAAGAGGCGAAGCAATACGCCGCTGGGACTTTGAAATATTTCGGAGCGCACCTAAAGTTAGTTATTTTGGCTAAACGGAGCGAAAATCTGCATTTATACCATCACGGACGTTAGTTTAATAGCGTTTAACGATGGATCCACGGTACAGAATGCAAAAATATGATTGTTAAAATTTTCGACTAATCGGTTCTAAGAGGCGAAGCAATACGCCGCTGGGACTTTGATCGGTATTTAGAGGGAGGCACTTTGAAAGCAACACGCCGTTGGAACTTTGAAAAATTTCGATGCGTCGCCAAAGTTCGTACTTTTCGATAAAATCTTCGTCCTATGATACATTTCGATCAAGAACTACATTGATCGTCATGAAACTGTTTTTTTTTTTGGGAGACGTGTACGCTCCTTTTCATAAAGGAGACTATCTTATTGCGAAAGTCAAAATCGCACGCTCTCACGGCGATTTGCCCCCGTATACGCCTGGGCGTAAGCCCGTGCGTCGCCGACCTAGCGGCCTGCCGATCGGTATTTAGAGGGAGGCACTTTGAAAGCAACACGCCGCTGGAACTTTGAAAAATTTCGGGGCGAAGCAATACGCCGCTGGGACTTTGAAATATTTCGGAGCGCACCTAAAGTTCGTTATTTTGGCTAAACGGAGCGAAAATCTGCATTTATACCATCACGGACGTTAGTTCAATAGCGTTTAACGATCGATCCACGGTACAGAATGCAAAAATATGATTGTTAAAATTTTCGACTAATCGGTTCTAAGAGGCGAAGCAATACGCCGCTGGGACTTTGAAATATTTCGGAGCGCACCTAAAGTTCGTTATTTTGGCTAAACGGAGCGAAAATCTGCATTTATACCATCACGGACGTTAGTTTAATAGCGTTTAACGATCGATCCACGGTACAGAATGCAAAAATATGATTGTTAAAATTTTCGACTAATCGGTTCTAAGAGGCGAAGCAATACGCCGCTGGGACTTTGAAATATTTCGGAGCGCACCTAAAGTTCGTTATTTTGGCTAAACGGAGCGAAAATCTGCATTTATACCATCACGGACGTTAGTTTAATAGCGTTTAACGATGGATCCACGGTACAGAATGCAAAAATATGATTGTTAAAATTTTCGACTAATCGGTTCTAAGAGGCGAAGCAATACGCCGCTGGGACTTTGAAATATTTCGGAGCGCACCTAAAGTTCGTTATTTTGGCTAAACGGAGCGAAAATCTGCATTTATACCATCACGGACGTTAGTTTAATAGCGTTTAACGATCGATCCACGGTACAGAATGCAAAAATATGATTGTTAAAATTTTCGACTAATCGGTTCTAAGAGGCGAAGCAATACGCCGCTGGGACTTTGAAATATTTCGGAGCGCACCTAAAGTTCGTTATTTTGGCTAAACGGAGCGAAAATCTGCATTTATACCATCACGGACGTTAGTTTAATAGCGTTTAACGATGGATCCACGGTACAGAATGCAAAAATATGATTGTTAAAATTTTCGACTAATCGGTTCTAAGAGGCGAAGCAATACGCCGCTGGGACTTTGAAATATTTCGGAGCGCACCTAAAGTTCGTTATTTTGGCTAAACGGAGCGAAAATCTGCATTTATACCATCACGGACGTTAGTTTAATAGCGTTTAACGATCGATCCACGGTACAGAATGCAAAAATATGATTGTTAAAATTTTCGACTAATCGGTTCTAAGAGGCGAAGCAATACGCCGCTGGGACTTTGAAATATTTCGGAGCGCACCTAAAGTTCGTTATTTTGGCTAAACGGAGCGAAAATCTGCATTTATACCATCACGGACGTTAGTTTAATAGCGTTTAACGATGGATCCACGGT
>NW_027478194.1:17500-20000 GCF_051020975.1 Osmia lignaria lignaria | reverse complement strand
TCCCGATCCCCATAGTAGTTTGGCTATCCCTGAAGCAGTCCCGTTGTCATTCCCGTGTCCAAATTGCGATCGAGCGTTTGCGAGCAAAATCGGTTTGGGTGTCCATCGAAGATCAGCTCATCCGGCAATCGTCAACGAGGAGATAGACGTGCACAGGGTGAAGCGTCAATGGGGCGCCGAAGAACTGCGCCTCATGGCGAGGGAGGAGGCCATGGCGGTCCGACAAGGTATCCGGTTTATCAATCAACATCTGATAACCGTGGTTCCCGACCGCACCCTTGAAGCTATCAAGGGTGCGCGCCGGGGACAAGTATACCGGAGCCTTGTTGCGGCCGCTCTGGAGGACCTTAATGCGT
Source organism: Osmia lignaria lignaria (assembly GCF_051020975.1). Lineage (NCBI taxonomy): Eukaryota > Metazoa > Arthropoda > Insecta > Hymenoptera > Megachilidae > Osmia > Osmia lignaria. Next base: position 19,644 of record NW_027478194.1, on the reverse strand, counting down.
CCTCCGCTAGCTCCAGCAGCAATGCTGAGAGCGCCTCCTCTCCTCCTTTCCGGTCGCCACGAGCGACCTCGACGCCGTGCGCCCCTGTGCGAGCCGAGCCAGCCCCCACTGACGTCTCTCCTTCCAACGCTTCATTCTTGGGCCACCTCGGGCATGATATTGAGGGTGCCATCCGGGGTCTTATCCTGGTGGTCCTTAATATCCGAGGGTGGGACACTGACAACTTGTCCCACATGGCCCAGGACTGTTTGGAAGGTATAGACGTCAGTGCGGGCGTGTCATCTTGGCTCGGCTCTGTCTTCCCTCCTCAAGCCGGAAACCATTTGCGACCGCAAAGGCGGCGCCCTACCTCCCGTCCGGGGAAGAAAGCCCGGCGTCGGCTGGAATATGCTCGCATACAGCGGCTATTCCGGTCGAACATGTCCTGGGCAGCTCGCGAGATACTGGATGCCACAGGTGGTGTACCTGCGGCTGTCCCCGATGTGAGGCGTATGGCCTCGCATTGGGGGCCGTTCGTTGGACAGAAGTCCAAACCTGTACCGCCAGCCCCACCATCAGAGCGTAAGCCCGAGCTGGCACACCTGTGGTACCCTGTATCTTGCGAGGAAGTGGCAGCTACCACCTTGCCACTTCAATCAGCCCCCGGACCGGACGGTATAAGCGTTCGCCAGTGGAGGGCCGTCCCACCATCTGTTAGGGCCCTCCTTTTTAACATCGTCCTCGCTACAGGCGGATTCCCACCGGCGTTACTAGCGAGTAGGACCGTTTTCGTTCCGAAAAAGTCGGGTAATCCCGACTCTCCGGGCGACTATCGGCCTATCTCGATAACGTCGGTGGTGGTTAGGCACCTCCACAAGATCCTAGCTAACCGGCTTCGCACGTCTGGTCTTGTCGACCTGAGGCAACGGTGCTTTGATGACGGCTGCGGCGAGAATATCGCCGCATTTGCTGCCGTCATCCATGACTCCCGCGCACACCTGCGGGAGTTGCACGTTGCCTCCCTAGACGTCGCGAAGGCCTTTGATTCGGTTAGCCACGATGCTATCACCAGGATCTTGACCACCTTGGGGGTGCCGTACGAATTCATTTCGTACATATCCACCCTGTATGCGAGGAGTAGTACGATGTTTGAAGTGCGAGGGCAGAAGTCAGAGCTCTTTCCCATAGGCAGGGGCGTTAGGCAAGGTGACCCCCTCTCTCCGATACTGTTCTGCCTTGTGGTGGACAGTATCCTGGAGGCGGTTCCTCCTGACGTCGGTTACCACCTTGGCGGATGTCTTCTAAATGCGCTTGCGTATGCGGATGACATCCTCCTATTTGCCTCCTCGGTGTGGGGCTTGCAGAAGACACTGCGCATGGTAGAGGAGCGCGCATGGGAGTATGGGCTTAAGTTCAACGCCCAAAAGTGCTCTGTGTTGTCCTTGGTCCCGTCGGGCAAAGTCAAAAAGATTAAAGTCATCACTAGCCCCCAATTCCACCTGGGGCGCGAGGCCTTCATTCCGCAGATAACAACTATTGCGGAATGGAGGTACCTCGGTGTTGACTTTTGCTCGACGGGGCCCAAGAAGGTGAAAGTCGAGTTAGCGACATACCTCGAAAGGATAACCAGAGCACCGTTAAAGCCGCAGCAGCGTTTAAAGCTGGTGCGCTGCTTTTTACTCCCGCGCCTTTACCATGTGTTAGTGCTCGGACGCGCCACACTGGGAAAATTAAGAGCTCTTGACATTCTGACCCGCGCAGCGGTTCGCAAATGGTTAAGATTGCCGAAGGACACCCCAACCGGTTTTGTTCACGCACCCGTCGCGGGCGGCGGTCTTGGCATTCCCGCCCTGTCCACCACCGTTCCAGGTTTGATGCGCCAACGCCTGCTCAACCTGGAACGTTCGCAATCGCCTGTAATACGGGCGGTTGCGAATTCCCCGTGGGTTATTTCGAGGCTCCAATGGGCCGCTCGCGCTCTCACGCGAGAGACTGGCCTGCTGTCCTCGAAATACCTGCGGGACAAGTGGTGGACCCATCGGCTACATACCAGTGCCGATGGATTTGAATTGCGGGAATGCCATAGATCGCCGCTATCATCGCGATGGGTTGACGCTGACTCCCTCCAAATCCCCGGCCGGGACTTCGTCCAGCATGTCCATGTC
>NW_027478194.1:10000-12500 GCF_051020975.1 Osmia lignaria lignaria | reverse complement strand
ATTGTTAAAATTTTCGACTAATCGGTTCTAAGAGGCGAAGCAATACGCCGCTGGGACTTTGAAATATTTCGGAGCGCACCTAAAGTTCGTTATTTTGGCTAAACGGAGCGAAAATCTGCATTTATACCATCACGGACGTTAGTTTAATAGCGTTTAACGATGGATCCACGGTACAGAATGCAAAAATATGATTGTTAAAATTTTCGACTAATCGGTTCTAAGAGGCGAAGCAATACGCCGCTGGGACTTTGAAATATTTCGGAGCGCACCTAAAGTTCGTTATTTTGGCTAAACGGAGCGAAAATCTGCATTTATACCATCACGGACGTTAGTTTAATAGCGTTTAACGATCGATCCACGGTACAGAATGCAAAAATATGATTGTTAAAATTTTCGACTAATCGGTTCTAAGAGGCGAAGCAATACGCCGCTGGGACTTTGAAATATTTCGGAGCGCACCTAAAGTTCGTTATTTTGGCTAAACGGAGCGAAAATCTGCATTTATACCATCACGGACGTTAGTTTAATAGCGTTTAACGATGGATCCACGGTACAGAATGCAAAAATATGATTGTTAAAATTTTCGACTTATCGGTTCTGGATCACTGAAAAATCAAAAAAAATTATTAATTTTGATTAATTAAATTACATATGTAGTTTTATATTGTTATAGTCTCGTATTTGTTAATGTTTTGTCGTAAGAAAATGCAAAAATATCGTTTTAATGTTTTCGTCTCATCGGTTCTGGATCGCTGAAAAATCAAAAAAAAATATTAATTTTCATTAATTAAATTACAAATGGAGTTTTATATTGCTATAGTCGCTTATTTGTTAATGTTTTACCGTAAGAAAATGCAAAAATATCGTTTTAATATTTTCATCTCATCGGTTCTGGGCGGTTTTAAAATTTTTTAAAATATTAATTAAACCCATGATTTACATGAGAATGTGAATTTATTATGTCCTGCATGTTAATTTATTAATTTTCATGTATAGAACGTTATAAAATGAAAGGATATGTTCGACGATATTTTCAGTCTAAGTTTTACCGTGCCGGCGGGATGGTACGCTCTCACGGCGGTTTGCACAGGCATACGCCTGGGCGTAAGCCCATGCGTCGCCGACCTAGCGGCCGGCCGTTCGGTATTTATAGGAAGGCACTTTCGGTTCGCTCGGACCGGTCGGGAGTAGCGTCGAGCGTGTGGCTCTTTTATGACTTCGGTTGAAAAGCAGTCTACCGCTCCTCGAGAATATACTTTCTCGACTATTCTCGTTCCGGTTTTCCGTTGCGGATTATTATTAATCTCCACACAGCATTACCACGGGTCGGTGTCTAAGACCGAATGGCCCATATGTGGTGAGCCTTGTAATATAAGGCTGGTGACCTGTATGCACTTATAAATGTTGCATACTTGTACAAACTGAGCATCAACTGTCTGTAACCAAAATTTGTTAAAACTGAAAAAGTTATAAGATTGTATAAAATTTTTGAACCAAGAAAGTAGTGTTAGACGAAAATTCGTTCTATCACTTTTAGAAGGGAGACTGTTTGGAAATATTTAAAGTATAAAATACACAAAAGTCCACTGAATTATGAACAAAATTACGTCCCTGAATTTAAGAAAAGTCAAGAGGTGTCAGAAATAAAATCCTCTCTGATACGTTCAGAGAGGAAAATAAGTATGGAGAGAGGAGTAAAAATGAAAGAAGTTTTAAGGCTGGGGAAACTTCTAAAGGAGAGAGATTCCAACATATCTAATATGTACATTTAAAGCAAGTCCAAGGAACTCTCTCCGTTAATGTTTGAAAAGGTGTGTGCAGATGGAGGAGAAATGTATAAAGTACAGAGACGAGGTTGGTGGGCCCGCTCTAATGATAAAGATTATAAAATTTGGTGGCAAAATGACCAGCATGATCACTGTACGCGCTTTCTCGATTTGTATAGCATGCCACTGTCCGCGCTATCTTTTATTATATTGTCCAGCGTGTGTGGTCTACGTGCTTGCACGATGGATGCACGGCGTGAAAGTGATTTTCGTGCTTTATGAGAGGAGGAGGAGAATATTTGGCCTCTATAAGAGGTACAAAATTTATGAAATGTGTGTTACATACAAAAGAGAAATGGCTTAACGTCGATCGGTCTTACAGGGAGGGCCGACGACGAAAATTTAAATTTACAATAATAACTAAGCTCCCTGGTTGATCCTGCCAGTAGTCATATGCTTGTCTCAAAGATTAAGCCATGCATGTCTAAGTACATACCGAATTAAGGTGAAACCGCGAATGGCTCATTAAATCAGTTTTGGTTTCTTAGATCGTACAAAACATTACTTGGATAACTGTGGTAATTCTAGAGCTAATACATGCAAACCAGAATTCCACCCAGAGATGGGAGGAATGCTTTTATTAGATCAAAACCAATCGGTGGCGGACGGCTTGTCCGTTCGTCCATCGTCGGCTTTGGTGACTCTGAATAACTTTGTGCTGATCGTATGGTCAT
>NW_027478194.1:5000-7500 GCF_051020975.1 Osmia lignaria lignaria | reverse complement strand
TCGTCCCCACGCTCCTACGCTTTGGTTGTTTCTTTGCCATCCGTGTTGCGATAAAAAGATTTCTCCATTGTCCAAAAAGGACGGATCGAGATTCCTCTTTCGAGAGGGAGAGAGAGGTACTTGCGGGTAACCTGGAATCTACGAAACACGCACCGTGGTAAGATTCGTGCGTCCGCCTGATCGATGTGTGTTGTTTACGGACCGGCTGAGAAGCGACGATAGCGAGTCTTTGAAAAACTATGTGTCCATTAGTTAGACCGATCGTCGCCGGCCGTGTGTCTGTTCGAATCTCGCAACCCACGATTCAGCGACAGGACGCGCGCTCGCATTCCTTGTGTGCGTTCGTACTTTTCAAGGTTTTTAAATGTACTTTACGCCCGACCGTCGAGAGGAGCGTGCCACTGGGCGTTTCTCCGACGGTTTCCGTCCTTGGACGCGATCGTGTCGTCAACGATCGAACAAACAAACAAATACGTTGGCGACGCCCGAATTCGCTCTCCCGCACGCGCCGGGTGGGAGAGTGATGTGGGTATCGAATGTGATGCGTGTTAATAATGAAAATAACACTCTAAAGATCTAAAGAGTTTGAAATACAAAATTTTACGATTACCCTGAACGGTGGATCACTTGGCTCGTGGGTCGATGAAGAACGCAGCTAATTGCGCGTCAACGTGTGAACTGCAGGACACATGAACATCGACATTTCGAACGCACATTGCGGTCCACGGATACAATTCCTGGACCACGCCTGGCTGAGGGTCGTTTTCTTAACAAAAGACTGCTTGCGTTTGCTTCTCGAAAAAAGAGTAATTCATTTCTTTCTAAACATCTCGCCGTCGTTCAACGAAAGTAGAACGTTTCGGAGCGGGATTATCGAACGAAATTGAAAGAATGAATGAACGATAAACAAAGAAAGAGTCGCAACGTACGAGCGATAGTTGGGCAGTTCGTCGGCGTTTGTCGTGGAAACGATGTGACGAAAATCGCAACCGATACACTAAATGCAGGCCGTTAAAGGAGAGAAACAAATTTCGAAATATCTCTTCGAACTAGCGCAAGTGCGTCACGGCGCGCGAGTCGTTCGTTAAAATTTATAAACGACCGCCCGTGAAAGCACCGAGTTCTCGGAAGATAATCTATAAAGATTCTCCATCCTGCTGGAAGTTATCGGATCGGCGCGATTGTTCACTTGTAGAAATCCACGCTCCCGACGTTGCCAGAAACGATATTTACGAAAGGTGTGTCAAAAATAAACGAAAGAAGCTCTCCTATAAATTTAGAAAAAGCAAACGAGTGAAATGTTTGAGATGATAATTTGCTGAAATGCAAGCTCGAATAGCCCCAGGGTTTCGAATGATTCCCCGCGCTTTATACATCTCTCTGTTTACAAACGGTGTATAAATGAAAGATCGCTTCAGATGGGTCGTCGCTGTTTGACGCGCGATGCTGTTCCTTTTTTTTTGTCTGTCTGTGCGTTTAGCTTCGCTAAACAAGTTAAATGGTTAAAAAGCGTCGAAAAAGCGAATACACACGCGACAAGACAAATCTAACGAGTAAAGGAACGCTCCGCTCCAAGATAAAAATGGTTGTTTACAATCAATACAGCGTTTCGGTACCCCTGATCGTAGTCTAAAACTGTGTAACAAAAGAGAGGAAAGCGAATGGTGAAGGAACTTCGAAGCCTCCGTGGCGTGGCTAGAACTTGTGATAAAAGTATGTTTGCAGCAATTATGCATGCTCCCGTTAAAACAGCATTTCAATGTCTCGCATGGCTTAAAGCTCTAGGAGGCTTCAACATTTAGAATACATACGGACTACTTCGTTTGTTAAAGATAAGCGAAGACCGCGCGACCATCGCTCGGTCGTCCAGTCCTCGAAAGTTTTGTTGCGTTCCAAAGAAGAGACAAATGGGGTTTACCCTTGCGCTAAGGGGAGAAGAAGAGAAAAGCAGTTGTTAAATCTAAGAGGTGTGTGGAGTACATCGCGTGTTGGTTAAAATTGTTAAATGAAGTATACGCGAAATGTTCTCTCGCTCTTGCTTTTCCTCTTGCTTCCGTGGCGCTCGAAAAGAAGGGATGATAAATAAAGAAACCTATTCGAAATCTCTTGTGGAACAAAAAATAATACGGACGGACGTTAAAATTGAACCGAGACGAAATGGATCGTCTTGCGAGTTGTCTTCGCTTTGAAATTGTTAAAAATTGATAAAAGCAATACGACGAAGCTGCAGTCCGCAAAATGTTTGAAGCAAAAAGGAAATAACACGAAAATTATGGGAACGTCGTGTCTCAACTTTTTTTTCCCTCTTGTGCTCGTTTCATCGAACGATAAATACAAACATTTTGAAACGAGAGAGGAGGAAAAATTGAATATGCGAAAGGTTGATTCACGCACAGTTTCTCTACGTGTTTGCTTTTTTGCTTCTTTTCGTTTATTTTTTTTTTTTTTTGCATCGAGCATCATTATTCACCTTTCGATGAAACCAAAGAAATTGACGACC
>NW_027478193.1:187500-190434 GCF_051020975.1 Osmia lignaria lignaria | reverse complement strand
CCTAAAGTTCGTTATTTTGGCTAAACGGAGCGAAAATCTGCATTTATACCATCACGGACGTTAGTTTAATAGCGTTTAACGATGGATCCACGGTACAGAATGCAAAAATATGATTGTTAAAATTTTCGACTAATCGGTTCTAAGAGGCGAAGCAATACGCCGCTGGGACTTTGAAATATTTCGGAGCGCACCTAAAGTTCGTTATTTTGGCTAAACGGAGCGAAAATCTGCATTTATACCATCACGGACGCTAGTTTAATAGCGTTTAACGATCGATCCACGGTACAGAATGCAAAAATATGATTGTTAAAATTTTCGACTAATCGGTTCTAAGAGGCGAAGCAATACGCCGCTGGGACTTTGAAATATTTCGGAGCGCACCTATAGTTCGTTATTTTGGCTAAACGGAGCGAAAATCTGCATTTATACCATCACGGACGTTAGTTTAATAGCGTTTAACGATGGATCCACGGTACAGAATGCAAAAATATGATTGTTAAAATTTTCGACTAATCGGTTCTAAGAGGCGAAGCAATACGCCGCTGGGACTTTGAAATATTTCGGAGCGCACCTAAAGTTCGTTATTTTGGCTAAACGGAGCGAAAATCTGCATTTATACCATCACGGACGTTACTTTAATAGCGTTTAACGATGGATCCACGGTACAGAATGCAAAAATATGATTGTTAAAATTTTCGACTAATCGGTTCTAAGAGGCGAAGCAATACGCCGCTGGGACTTTGAAATATTTCGGAGCGCACCTAAAGTTCGTTATTTTGGCTAAACGGAGCGAAAATCTGCATTTATACCATCACGGACGTTAGTTCAATAGCGTTTAACGATCGATCCACGGTACAGAATGCAAAAATATGATTGTTAAAATTTTCGACTAATCGGTTCTAAGAGGCGAAGCAATACGCCGCTGGGACTTTGAAATATTTCGGAGCGCACCTAAAGTTAGTTATTTTGGCTAAACGGAGCGAAAATCTGCATTTATACCATCACGGACGTTAGTTTAATAGCGTTTAACGATGGATCCACGGTACAGAATGCAAAAATATGATTGTTAAAATTTTCGACTAATCGGTTCTAAGAGGCGAAGCAATACGCCGCTGGGACTTTGAAATATTTCGGAGCGCACCTAAAGTTCGTTATTTTGGCTAAACGGAGCGAAAATCTGCATTTATACCATCACGGACGTTAGTTTAATAGCGTTTAACGATGGATCCACGGTACAGAATGCAAAAATATGATTGTTAAAATTTTCGACTAATCGGTTCTAAGAGGCGAAGCAATACGCCGCTGGGACTTTGAAATATTTCGGAGCGCACCTAAAGTTCGTTATTTTGGCTAAACGGAGCGAAAATCTGCATTTATACCATCACGGACGTTAGTTTAATAGCGTTTAACGATGGATCCACGGTACAGAATGCAAAAATATGATTGTTAAAATTTTCGACTAATCGGTTCTAAGAGGCGAAGCAATACGCCGCTGGGACTTTGAAATATTTCGGAGCGCACCTAAAGTTCGTTATTTTGGCTAAACGGAGCGAAAATCTGCATTTATACCATCACGGACGCTAGTTTAATAGCGTTTAACGATCGATCCACGGTACAGAATGCAAAAATATGATTGTTAAAATTTTCGACTAATCGGTTCTAAGAGGCGAAGCAATACGCCGCTGGGACTTTGAAATATTTCGGAGCGCACCTAAAGTTCGTTATTTTGGCTAAACGGAGCGAAAATCTGCATTTATACCATCACGGACGTTAGTTCAATAGCGTTTAACGATCGATCCACGGTACAGAATGCAAAAATATGATTGTTAAAATTTTCGACTAATCGGTTCTAAGAGGCGAAGCAATACGCCGCTGGGACTTTGAAATATTTCGGAGCGCACCTAAAGTTAGTTATTTTGGCTAAACGGAGCGAAAATCTGCATTTATACCATCACGGACGTTAGTTTAATAGCGTTTAACGATGGATCCACGGTACAGAATGCAAAAATATGATTGTTAAAATTTTCGACTAATCGGTTCTAAGAGGCGAAGCAATACGCCGCTGGGACTTTGAAATATTTCGGAGCGCACCTAAAGTTCGTTATTTTGGCTAAACGGAGCGAAAATCTGCATTTATACCATCACGGACGTTAGTTTAATAGCGTTTAACGATGGATCCACGGTACAGAATGCAAAAATATGATTGTTAAAATTTTCGACTAATCGGTTCTAAGAGGCGAAGCAATACGCCGCTGGGACTTTGAAATATTTCGGAGCGCACCTAAAGTTCGTTATTTTGGCTAAACGGAGCGAAAATCTGCATTTATACCATCACGGACGTTAGTTTAATAGCGTTTAACGATGGATCCACGGTACAGAATGCAAAAATATGATTGTTAAAATTTTCGACTAATCGGTTCTAAGAGGCGAAGCAATACGCCGCTGGGACTTTGAAATATTTCGGAGCGCACCTAAAGTTCGTTATTTTGGCTAAACGGAGCGAAAATCTGCATTTATACCATCACGGACGCTAGTTTAATAGCGTTTAACGATCGATCCACGGTACAGAATGCAAAAATATGATTGTTAAAATTTTCGACTAATCGGTTCTAAGAGGCGAAGCAATACGCCGCTGGGACTTTGAAATATTTCGGAGCGCACCTAAAGTTCGTTATTTTGGCTAAACGGAGCGAAAATCTGCATTTATACCATCACGGACGTTAGTTTAATAGCGTTTAACGATGGATCCACGGTACAGAATGCAAAAATATGATTGTTAAAATTTTCGACTTATCGGTTCTGGATCACTGAAAAATCAAAAAAAATTATTAATTTTGATTAATTAAATTACATATGTAGTTTTATATTGTTATAGTCTCGTATTTGTTAATGTTTTGTCGTAAGAAAATGCAAAAATATCGTTTTAATGTTTTC
>NW_027478193.1:172500-175000 GCF_051020975.1 Osmia lignaria lignaria | reverse complement strand
AAGCAATACGCGGCTGGGACTTTGAAATATTTCGGAGCGCACCTAAAGTTCGTTATTTTGGCTAAACGGAGCGAAAATCTGCATTTATACCATCACGGACGTTAGTTTAATAGCGTTTAACGATGGATCCACGGTACAGAATGCAAAAATATGATTGTTAAAATTTTCGACTAATCGGTTCTAAGAGGCGAAGCAATACGCCGCTGGGACTTTGAAATATTTCGGAGCGCACCTAAAGTTCGTTATTTTGGCTAAACGGAGCGAAAATCTGCATTTATACCATCACGGACGTTACTTTAATAGCGTTTAACGATGGATCCACGGTACAGAATGCAAAAATATGATTGTTAAAATTTTCGACTAATCGGTTCTAAGAGGCGAAGCAATACGCCGCTGGGACTTTGAAATATTTCGGAGCGCACCTAAAGTTCGTTATTTTGGCTAAACGGAGCGAAAATCTGCATTTATACCATCACGGACGTTAGTTCAATAGCGTTTAACGATCGATCCACGGTACAGAATGCAAAAATATGATTGTTAAAATTTTCGACTAATCGGTTCTAAGAGGCGAAGCAATACGCCGCTGGGACTTTGAAATATTTCGGAGCGCACCTAAAGTTAGTTATTTTGGCTAAACGGAGCGAAAATCTGCATTTATACCATCACGGACGTTAGTTTAATAGCGTTTAACGATGGATCCACGGTACAGAATGCAAAAATATGATTGTTAAAATTTTCGACTAATCGGTTCTAAGAGGCGAAGCAATACGCCGCTGGGACTTTGAAATATTTCGGAGCGCACCTAAAGTTCGTTATTTTGGCTAAACGGAGCGAAAATTTGCATTTATACCATCACGGACGTTAGTTTAATAGCGTTTAACGATGGATCCACGGTACAGAATGCAAAAATATGATTGTTAAAATTTTCGACTAATCGGTTCTAAGAGGCGAAGCAATACGCCGCTGGGACTTTGAAATATTTCGGAGCGCACCTAAAGTTCGTTATTTTGGCTAAACGGAGCGAAAATCTGCATTTATACCATCACGGACGTTAGTTTAATAGCGTTTAACGATGGATCCACGGTACAGAATGCAAAAATATGATTGTTAAAATTTTCGACTAATCGGTTCTAAGAGGCGAAGCAATACGCCGCTGGGACTTTGAAATATTTCGGAGCGCACCTAAAGTTCGTTATTTTGGCTAAACGGAGCGAAAATCTGCATTTATACCATCACGGACGCTAGTTTAATAGCGTTTAACGATCGATCCACGGTACAGAATGCAAAAATATGATTGTTAAAATTTTCGACTAATCGGTTCTAAGAGGCGAAGCAATACGCCGCTGGGACTTTGAAATATTTCGGAGCGCACCTAAAGTTCGTTATTTTGGCTAAACGGAGCGAAAATCTGCATTTATACCATCACGGACGTTAGTTCAATAGCGTTTAACGATCGATCCACGGTACAGAATGCAAAAATATGATTGTTAAAATTTTCGACTAATCGGTTCTAAGAGGCGAAGCAATACGCCGCTGGGACTTTGAAATATTTCGGAGCGCACCTAAAGTTAGTTATTTTGGCTAAACGGAGCGAAAATCTGCATTTATACCATCACGGACGTTAGTTTAATAGCGTTTAACGATGGATCCACGGTACAGAATGCAAAAATATGATTGTTAAAATTTTCGACTAATCGGTTCTAAGAGGCGAAGCAATACGCCGCTGGGACTTTGAAATATTTCGGAGCGCACCTAAAGTTCGTTATTTTGGCTAAACGGAGCGAAAATCTGCATTTATACCATCACGGACGTTAGTTTAATAGCGTTTAACGATGGATCCACGGTACAGAATGCAAAAATATGATTGTTAAAATTTTCGACTAATCGGTTCTAAGAGGCGAAGCAATACGCCGCTGGGACTTTGAAATATTTCGGAGCGCACCTAAAGTTCGTTATTTTGGCTAAACGGAGCGAAAATCTGCATTTATACCATCACGGACGTTAGTTTAATAGCGTTTAACGATGGATCCACGGTACAGAATGCAAAAATATGATTGTTAAAATTTTCGACTAATCGGTTCTAAGAGGCGAAGCAATACGCCGCTGGGACTTTGAAATATTTCGGAGCGCACCTAAAGTTCGTTATTTTGGCTAAACGGAGCGAAAATCTGCATTTATACCATCACGGACGCTAGTTTAATAGCGTTTAACGATCGATCCACGGTACAGAATGCAAAAATATGATTGTTAAAATTTTCGACTAATCGGTTCTAAGAGGCGAAGCAATACGCCGCTGGGACTTTGAAATATTTCGGAGCGCACCTAAAGTTCGTTATTTTGGCTAAACGGAGCGAAAATCTGCATTTATACCATCACGGACGTTAGTTTAGTAGCGTTTAACGATGGATCCACGGTACAGAATGCAAAAATATGATTGTTAAAATTTTCGACTTATCGGTTCTGGATCACTGAAAAATCAAAAAAAATTATTAATTTTGAT
>NW_027478193.1:160000-162500 GCF_051020975.1 Osmia lignaria lignaria | reverse complement strand
GGGGGCCCTCAGGCTCCACCGGCCCGACAACAACTTCCGATAATCTGGGAACTAATGACACCGAATTCTACATATGCGAATTCCCGGGCTGCGGTCGTCCATTCCAGACCTTAAGAGGCCGTGGCGTACACCAACAACGTACGCATAAAAATTGGTATGATGAACGGCAAGTAGAGAATATCTACTCGACAAAGGCACCGTGGAGTGCCGAAGAACTAGCCCTCCTGGCACGGCAGGAGGCTAAACTTACTCTTGATGGCGTCAGATTTATTAATCAAGAACTGATGCCCTTCTTTCCGAACCGCACTCTGGAGGCCCTTAAAGGCCAAAGGAAGCAGCCAAGGCACAAGAGCAAAGTACTTCAATACCTTGCAGAAATGCGGGATGAAGCTTTGCTGCCAGAACAACCAGCAGTTAGTAACGAAACTAACGAGCAGAGTACTAACCTAAAAGCCTTGGTCAGTGAACTCTTTGCAAACCTCCCACCTCTGGAGGATCAAACTGACTTTCATGCCGACTATTTAGATCGGATCTGTAAAGGGGTATCCACATGGTCACCCAATAGAATATTTGAAGAGCTGACGGCTTACCTATTATTGGTTTTTCCACCTACAACCAATAACAATAAACAGCCTCCGAGGAGGTCACGTTGCTCCTCGCTGACAAAGAGGCAAGCCCGTCGGGCTGACTATGCAATTACTCAAAGAGCATGGGCAAGAAATCCTTGTAATTGCCTTAGAACCATTCTTAAGGGTAAAGCCCAAGAGAATCCACCACCAAAAATTGATATGGTTCAATACTGGCAGACCCTAATGACGGATGGGACCAATGTATCCCCTGGGGTCAATGATAAACGACCTGCGCTGACCGATCTATGGAGTCCTATAACTCCCTCGGAAATCAAAGCGTCCTTTCCGGAAGGTAATACCTGTCCGGGTCCGGATGGCCTTACAGTTCGACAATTAAAAGCTATTCCACTTGATATCCTTAGTCGAATCTTTAATCTGTTTATGATCAGTGGAAAACTACCAGCACATTTGCTCAAGGCCAAGACTACATTAATACCGAAAAAGGACAAAGCTTGTTCACCTGAGGATTATAGGCCCATTACGGTCCAGTCAATCATGACCAGAGCCTACCACAAGGTTCTGGCCAAGCGCATGACTAATATGGTCGTCCTAGACCAGCGGCAAAAAGCATTTCTTCCCAAGGATGGATGCGCCGAGAACATTTTTGATCTCGATCTAATTTTGAAATATCACCGGCAAAACTTTAAGCCATTGTACATGTTGTCAATTGACATTGCAAAAGCGTTTGACTCTGTCTCACACACTACAATCAGAGACACTTTAACGGTAATGGGCATTCCGGCCCCAATGATTGAATACATCATGTACACATATGAAAATGGCTCAACTAAACTAAAATGTGATGGCTGGGAATCCGATGAGTACCAACCCACTCGAGGGGTCAAGCAAGGCGATCCTCTCTCGCCTATCATTTTCAATATGGTTATCGATAGGCTTTTACGACTTATACCACCTGAAGTCGGAGTGGATATTGGAGGAATCCATTTTACGGCCGCCGCGTTTGCGGACGACCTTTTATTTTTCGCATCTTCACCGAATGGCCTCCAAGAAACGATCAATATTGCATCGGCATTCTTGACACAGTGCGGACTTCAAATAAATGCGACAAAGTCGTTCACTGTGTCCTTACGAAATGTGCCTCACATGAAAAAGTCAGTTGTTGATGGCAAAACTAAATTCACATGCTTTAACCGCCAACTTCCATCTCTTCAACGTGAGGATGAATGGAAATATCTGGGCGTTCCCTTTACACCTGAGGGACGAACAGTAGTCCAGCCGGAGAAGCAGCTGGAAGATGCTCTAGATAGGCTCACTAGAGCCCCTTTAAAGCCTCAACAAAGATTGTTTGGCTTGCGTGTCATGGTACTGCCTGGTCTTTACCATCTACTGACCTTGGGCTACACAACACTTAGTCGTCTTAAAAAGATTGACACTATGACGCGTGCCGCTGCGCGCAAATGGCTATCTCTGCCACATGACACGCCAAATGCATTCTTTCATGCTGATGTTAAAGACGGTGGCCTTTCTATACCATCTATGAGATGGCTTATGCCTCTCCATCGCAGAGTGAGATTACTCAACCTCTCCAAGGGCAGTCAGAGAACTGACCCTTATCTCTCTCTCGAAATTCAAAAGGCCACACGCCGCCTAACAGAGAACCGCACCATTATCGAATCAGCGGAACAACTGAAGGCTAAATGGGCTAACTTGCTCCATTCTTCCAATGATGGACGTGCCCTCAAAGAATCAAGCAAGGTGCCCTTCCAACATCGATGGGTCACCGAGGGCAACCGCCTCCTAAGCGGTAAAGATTATTTAAATATGATTAAATTACGCATCAATGCCATGCCGACCAAGAGCAGAACATCACGAGGTCGTGGTACCAACCGTACCTGCAGAGCAGGCTGTCA